>NC_056730.1:1106885641-1107145641 GCF_019279795.1 Protopterus annectens
AAAAGCCGAAAGAAGAAGAAGATATATAGGTGTGTGTGTGTGTGTGTGTGTGTGTGTGTGTGTGTGTGTGTGTGTGTGTGTGTGTGTGTGTGTGTGTGTGTGTGTGTGTGTATGTATAGAGAGTTGCTATTAATTTATGCCTGATGACAGAAGAAAAATATATAATTAAAAATGGCGTCTTCTAGCCTGGTACCATGGTGCAGAAGAATGGTGCCCTAACTGTGAACCAGGTGACTAGGGTTTGATTAGCAGCCAGTCAGTGGAGGTGTCAAGTGCGAAAGGGGAGCAGTAAAGTGGCATGTCCTGATCACCTTTCCCAGGGCTAGGGAGAGGAGATGAGGTGTAAGCACACTCAAGAGCACACAATGTTGTTTAATTTCCCTGATGGAGATCAAAAAAACCAATGCAAGTGACCTGGGGGATGGATATTGCTATTTGGAGGGAATGCTTCTTGCGGAAGTTAGGAGACTTTCTCCACAGTCACCCCATTTCATGTCCCCTCCCTGACGCTTTGCTCTAGTTGCATGTGGTAAAGTAGAGACAATGCAGAAAAAAAGCTTAAACCACTGCAGATAGATGTCTAAAGAATGGCGCTTTCAGTCATCCACTGCCCTGGTGATGGGGAACATATGAGACAACTGACTGGGAGAAAGCTGATGATCAACAGAGAGCATGGGAAAGAACAAAGAAAAAAATAATTTTCCACCTCTTCTCAATTACTAAATGCTTGTAACATTAAAAAATACATTCCAGATGGAGCTGTCTACTGCCTGCCTCATTGAGAGACCATTTAACAGTTATATGGTAACCCTAGTTGGGAATCTGGGAATTGTTCTATTTAGGAATATTATTGTAAGTATTGCTATTCTCCAGAACAAGCTTTGGTAGTGATGTGGTACAACCTAGCTCCTTGTGAGATTTGATTGTCTTAGGTAGTTCATACCTCCAGAAATATCAAACAAAGTGATGTAAATGCAGAACTGTATAGCTCAATCTTCCTCCCATTTCTCTTGTAAGTAGTTACCATTTTATTTTTACCTTATTTCTCAACTCTGAAAAAGAAAAAAAAAACAATTTTACTTGATGACTACAAAAGTTTGTATGAAATGTTACATGTTTACTGTCTTCCTAAATATAGTTAAAATAATGCCTGGTTTGAAAGGGACTATTGCTGCTTTCTGAAAATTTCAAAATGTGTTGCTTACTTCATAAAGAAAAAGACTTAAATGTATACCTGATATATTTTCTTCTCTGCATTGCATTATCACTGGATATCAATACAGTGACCAGATCTTCTGTTAGTCCTTCACAGCTATTAATTTTGGCAGCAGGAACCGTATTTGTACTAATGATGTGGTCCCAAGACTGCTTTTGGTTCCATACTCTTGCTATGTTTACTTACTGTACATCTGTTTAATAGTCTAGCAAAGTATAAAAAAACAGATATGTAACAAGGTAAAAATAAAAATGTGAATAAAATGCATTGGTAAGAATCAAGTAGATTTTTTTTTGTTTCGTAGGCTGTGCTGCTCCTGGTTATACAAAAATATGTATCCTGATAATTGTGAAATCACAAGAATTTCTTCTTCATGTATTATGTCAACACTGAGCAGAAGGTCCCGGAAACACTCCAGGTATGAGATTTTGTAAAAATAAAACACTATTGTGTTGAGATATGGAAGTCTTTACCTTGTTAGTTTAAGAAAGTCTTACAATTTATTTAAAAGGCAAATATGCTGGTAGACTGAGTATGACAAATGGTTTGTCTGCTGTCAGTTTGTTTTTCAGTATATTTATTTAGCAAAACAAGTGTTATTCTGTTGTTCAATGTTACCTGGTCACTTTGTGCACGGCTACTTTGTGTAGACTGCTGCAGTACTAACCCTTATGGGGTCAAAGGGCAATGACAAATGTATGTTTTCCCACAAGCATGATTATAGGTGCCTATTAAAACATCATTCAGGAGCACAGAGATTGATTATGAAAGCATACTCTTTAAAACTGAAATTTTAAAGTGATTGGTTGATGATTGTTGGTGCATCACAGCATCTAGTAAGTTAAGTGACATTGTACATTTGCATTCTTCTCATTTCATGTTTGAGTTGTTTTTTAATAAAAAGCTTCAAAACTTTTTTTATACCATGGCTGAAATAAATTTAGTGTATTCCAACCTGATGTCACTTTAGGCATAGAGAGCACTCCATCCATAGACTTTAAATGGTGCACCTCTGTGCATGTGCAGCAGTGTGTCCATTAAAGTCTTTGGACACACTTCATACCCTCACTACCATGATGTCACTGAAGTCAAAGTTTACTTTAAGTTTAGCAGCATGATTGTAAGGAAACCACTACTTTAAAGAGTTTTGTTTCATGCAAAAGCATCTGCCAAACACCTACACCTATGGTGCAAAAATGACAATCCGCTCTTTGTGCACTATGTGATGTAGTGCAAAGGTAAGAAAAATATATTCTTTACTAAATCACTTTTACCTTTACAGGGTTAACATCACATACACCTACCTGGAATTCCAGAATGTGCTGATTGTGATGGCAGATTGAAGATTAAAAACACACAGATACACATTTATGATTTTTTTTTTAAATATAAAATATTTTAGGAAATACAATACAGCATAGAAAAATGTTACCATTAAAATGTTTTCTCAATTTCTTTCTCTACAGATTGTAACGTATAACACTGTTTATATCCCCACAACCTATTCATCAAGAAGACTAAGGTACATCACATGGCAGAGATCTTGTCAGGACAGCATGGCTGCTCAGGCTTACTGCTGTCTAAGCACCAATTTATTGCATCAGTGCATCATTGAAGTCAGCTGCATTTTTCACATCAGCGAAGAGGTGAAAAGATGTTCATGGCACAGTATTTTTGATCCAGCTAGTTCTTCAGATGGTGTCACTTATTTCCATGTTTCTTCAAACAGTCATATATATTGCTTTCTTTTCAGTGGCAATGTCCAGTTCAAAGCCATTTATGGGCATTGACAAGGTCCCAGTAAAAGTCATGTCCTCATACATTTGGTGGAGACATTTCTCAGCTGCTCTGAGATACTGAAGTCTGTGTTTCACATTTGCGAAAACTAGATCTGTGAAAGGATCCCCTAAAGAGGAAAACAAGAAGGAAAAGATATGTGATGAATGATTTCAACTCATACTTCACATTTTTGAATTTGTTCTTAATTTCCTATGGCTCTTCTGCTATAACAAACATCTCTTTGTCAATCCTGCATGAAGACAGGGATGAGTTATAGCTGATAGCTTAAACTGTGGTGGAAGACCTGAAGAGACAGAGGCGGTGATCTGTTACTACATAACAGTGACATTTATTTTTCTCCTTTAACCCCCCAACATAGCATCATTAAATATCTGCCTAAAAGTATGCAGATGAATATGTTTGCCATTTGCATCTGGTTGGGGCTAACATTGTATAAATCATTATGGCCATTATATTAGCCTTAACTTCAACATCTTTCTGACAAACTGAAGCACATTTAGAGTGGGGCAGAAATACAGTGTTCCTTAAGTGCACCTAAAAAAAGCATAGACCATTACAAAACAGCATGCAACATCCTGTGTTCAAAAATACCACCTGCCTTCTTTGAAGAGATAATCAGATTTTTACAAGTACTCACAAACATGAAATTAATGAGCCTTACTCACTTAAAGGAAGATTCCATCCAGAAGTTAAAATATCAGTTTTATGTATACCATTAGTACAGTCCTATAATGCCTATGGATCACTCTTTGTGTTTAATATTATTGTATTTACTATACTCAAAGCAGTTTGTTGGAGACTACCATAATGATGCAATTTTGTTTTTAAATCTATTTATTTTTCTCCCACAATGTACTTTGTTTCACATAATACAACACAGCCTGGAAAAATAAATCAGTTGGTTTGTTTCTGCATTTAGATAAAATAAAATTTCTGTGAGACAATGGATATTTAGACTGCCTAGAGAAACTCTGTGAATCTTTTTACTAACTTACTTTGAACTTGGCTAACTGAAGGCTGATAGAAGCCTTTTATCATGCACTTAAAGCATTGTGGATGGACATATGGCTGGATACTAACACCATCGTCTTAACTAGATGCCTAGTCTACGAGCTTTGCTTGCTCATCTCTAACACTTGACACATCATAGACCTGATGAAGTCTAGTATTTCGTATTGCCTTTCTTCTATATTTACATTGATAGCAACATGCCACTGGCCAAATATGAAGTTATTTACCAGTTTGCTTATGTACTGCTACTGGTTAACTAATCTGTGCTTTTCTTGTTAAGAGCTATATAATAATTAACTCTGAACAGGTTGCACGGCAGATAAATGTGTGCATTATAGCACAATGAAGACTAGTTTAGATATGAAACTGAAATACCAAATGTGGTATAGCTTAATCTTTTCCTCTTGTTATGGTGACAAAGCTTCTCATATATACTCGCTATTAAAGAGGTATATGAAGGCAACAGTGCACGAGGGGGTATGCGTGATACAGATATTATTTAATGGACAATGGAGTTGTGAGGCACTAGTTTGAAAGTGAATGTCTTATTACTTTTAGACATGAAATATTATCTGCCGCATGCATGACCCAAGTGCCTTATAGGATTATAGGTTCATAAGTTGTTACTAGGCGAACAACCACTAAATCTCTTACAAGCCTAGCCATGCACCCCAAGCCACTGGGGTCTCAAGTATCATACAGGGAGGGCATGTTAGTAGACAAATAGTGAAGAATTTGTTGGGGGGGGTTTAGTTTGGATAATACTTTTCTTATTGACATCCTCTGTCCATAAGGGACACTGGGGCCAGAGCAGTCATATATTTACGCTTTCCCATCCAATTTTCAAGGTTTTGCTTGAATAGTGTCAGGTATGAACTCTGTTTTACATGAATGGAGAGCTTATTCCAAACTGGGACATATATCTGTCTCTCCAGTATGTTCTGTTTATATCACAAGTGACGTTCAGATCCCTGGATCTAGTGTTTTGGTGCTGTTTGTTTTACACATGTGCAACACATCCATCAAGACTGGGTCTGAGGAAGCCCTGTAAGCCAAGCAAAGATCCCTTCTCAGCAGCTTGTAGGAGACTGAATACAGAGACAGAGCCTTTAGGTGATCAGTGTAGTACAGGGTATTCTTCCCCTGAATTCTCCTGGTGAGAAAACTTTGTGGGATTTCCAACTGCTGCAAGTATCTGTTTATATATATGCCAAGGGGGCATTGTGTTCATTGACAGGTCTGATAGGGGCCAAGTAGAGTGGTACTATAACTTACTTGGACCTGTATGCCATACACATACTTACAAGTTGAGCGACATAGAATGATTTTCTTATTATCTTAGCTACATCTTTGTCAAAGGCCGGATTGCTGTCTACATATGTTCCCAGATCCCTTACTACTGCGTCAGCTCTTAGGGGCATTTTATTGATGGGGTAATTAACTTGCATTGACAGTTTCCCAAAGGGCATGATAATGCATTTTTTGGCATAAAATTTTTGGCCATAGCTTTGGCATCAGTCATTTGTCTGTGTTAAACCCTCTTGCAACATGTTGGTGTCTTGGGACAATATGTAATAGTTCCCAATTTACAGTCTTCTGTGAACTTGGTGATCCAGAGACCTTTAACATTAACTTTGACTTCTGAGAAGTAGATGACAAAAAGGAGCAGGCCCAACACAGAGTCCTGGGGTACTCCACTGAGGACTGGTCTCTTGGAGGATGTGGTATCACCTATCTTGACTATTTAGGTCCTATCCATGAGACAGCCTGCAATCCAGCGAGTTATGTACGGGTTTACACTAGCCTAGAGAACTTGTCAGACATTGCCTGAGTGGGGTACTGTATCAGATGCCTTAGTCAGGTCAAGATATGCTGTATGCACTCTTTTACCCTCCCCCATTGCCTTGGTGACCCTCTCAAAGAAGTCTACCAGGTTAAGTAGATATGGTCTTCCCATACCAAAGCCAAATTGGCATGGGTTCAGTGTCTGTAGTTTGCCAATGTCCTTGTTTATCATTTCATTCCATGGCTTCGCATATTAGGCTTGTTAGACTGATGGGTCTGTAGTTCCCTGGACTGGTTGATGGTCCACCCTTGTGGAGAAAAAAACTGTTGCTGTTCTCAATTTACTTGGAACATAGCCTGTTTCAAGGCTGTAGCTGAAGAGTGACTCGGGTAGTCCTGATAAGTTATCTTTTAGACTGTTCAGGAGGCAACCATGGATGATGTCAGGACCAATGGAGGCTGCGTTCTTGGATTTAGCAAGTGCTGCTAGCACCTGATCCATGCTGATAGCTAGGGGAAGTATGATGGAGGGGATTTCATCTGGTGGAGCTGGGGGGGGGGGGAGTAGGTGGTGAAGTTTGAGCTGAATTTATCAGACAGTAGATTTGTTATGTCACCCTGCTCTGTGTATGTGGCACCATTCACCAACTGTTTAGCACACTGTTGTGTATTACATCTAAGGTTTTGGACGTAGCTGAAGAAAGCCTTCTTTTTGTCCTTAGCCTTTGAGACTATCCTGACCTTATAGTTTGCCTTGTTAAACTTAATTAGACCCTTAGTTTCTTGTTAAACTGTGTAAGAGAACACTTGTCTTTAAAAGAGTTGCTTTTCCTCATTTTGGCCAGTAGTTTTCCTCTTTTAATATATACCCTGTTTAGGTAAGGATTCCACCAATGGGGTTTGTTTTTAGTGTTTGTTTTGGGTTTATTTCTGATAAGTATGGCAGCCTCTATGTAGCCATTCAAATGTTTGTATAGTGACTCTGTGAATAACTCTGCATACGTAGCTGAGGTCTTGGGATTGGGGATAGCCTTGAATTTTGACAAACTGTCACTTAATAGGATGTCGTTTGCCTTTGAATAGTTTCTAACTGTTACTGCTTTAGATGGATTTTCTGGGTTGATTTTTACTTCACATGAGACAGCCTTGTGATCCCACCGCACTAGTGAGGATGTAACAAGGGGATGGGGGTTGGAAATGCTCTCCCATGTTGTTGTGCAACTATGATGGAATACCTAACAAGCAGAGTACAGAAGGAAGAAATAGGTTATGAACTTGGAAATGTGGCTTTTGCAAAGCTTGCAGCCACATTAAATGTTCCAACAGTTTTATTCATCCGGTAACTAACAAATGCTATAAGTACTCTGGTTTTGCTAACTGCAACACCAAGAATGTTATATACGTTGGCACTTGTAATTTGTGCCAAGCCTATTATGTAGGAAAGACCAATAGAAAGTTTATGGAACGGATACTTCGCCACCTGCTAGACATCAAGAATAAAGTGGTAACCAATGCCCTATATGGACATGTGTATGAAAATCCAGGGCATTCATTTAGCTTTATGGTTATCTCAAATGTGACTACTAACCTCCGTGGAGGAGACATTGTCAACAAAAGTGAAAAGGAAGAAAGCAAATGGATCATGAACCTCAGAACTAATTTATTTCCAGGGCTCAACAGAGTAGTTCCTATTAAACCTATTTTGAAAGAGAGAAGCCTAATTAAGAAATGAAATGGAAGCTTAAGGAAGGTGTGCATCTGATTGCCGTATGTGATTAGTTGAGCAATTAAGGATCTTTATTTAACAGCAGTAAGTCAGGTCTACACACTAGGATCTGAAGAAGGTTTTTTAACTGAAAGCACTTATCCTGTTTGACCTGCAACCTGAATAGCACAATTTTTGCTTTTTATTTCTTCGTTTTATTAAAGCCGACATTTTAACAGAATTTCTCAGTGAACTTTTCGTTGTGGTGGAAGCCTTTTTTTCATTTTACTGTTGGTGAGTACTAGATCTAGTATGTCTGCTTCTCTGGTTATAGCGTGCACTATCTGTTCTAGGGTCCAGTAAGTGTTGTACCTGTCAGTTTGAGGCAGGCTACATTTCCCAATCTTTGCTGGGGTAACTAAAGTCACTCATGAATTGGGTGGTTGGTTGGATGGTGAGTGATTCTAGTACATTTAGGTAAGAGCTGTGAGAGTCTAGGGGCATAGATGGAGACCTGTACCTAGCCATAATATGGTGAAGGACCTTACTTATGGTGACTTGCACGTGTTTGAGCTCCATGGTATCATCCTGTTTAACGAACCTGGAGGTATGTTTGTTGATAATATAGATCAAAGCACTTCCACCTGTGGTCCCAGTATGTGCTGTTGTTGGTTTAAATGTGTGGAAGGCACTGTAGCTTTGCACTTCCAGACTACTTTCTATGGCTTTAAACCAAGTCTTGTCATGTCACAGATGTCTATAGTCTCCAGAGTGAGAAGGGCTTGAATGGTGCAGAGTTTTTTGTTTAGGCTCTGAGCATTCAGCAGTAACATCTTAAGGTTGCTCGTAGAGTTTTTCACTATGTTGATAGTTTTGTATTTTTTGGCATAGCTTATAAAAGGCTCTAAGGGGGTGGATAAAGTTTGAGCCAATATCCAAAAGCCTTGGGAGAGCAGGTGTAACCCATTCTTGGCAAAGCAACATGGTTTTTGACCATGTTGTTCCTTGCTGACAGATATTGGATCTCTCTGGAATGACATCAGAAACTTAGCCAATTATCAAAATTAATAATTTTATGTTCATACTGTGGCATCATCCTTGGTGAAGGTAGAATGCTCCTCATTGTAAGGTACGTACCTGTTTGTGACACATATTCTCAGAGATCCATTATGTCTCTTTATTTCATATAGTCCAGTGAGGTATGTCTCACGTCATTTCCACCCACATGGACTATGATAGAATCATATTGGTACACGGGGTGAAGTAACTTGAGTGTGTGCATGATATTGTGGATCCTGGCTCCAGATAGGCAACTAACCGTTATCATTTCCTTGTCTAACCAGGTGAGTGGGGTATGTGTGTGTCACACAATGGAGTCCCTAATGACAAGAATATTAGGTAAAGTGTATGCTTGCGTTATGGGCTTTGATCTTGGGGGACCATTTGGTGTAGGCTTATGAGAAATGTTTGGTGTTGCTTTTGGTATGTGCTTTGGTGATTGCTGAGGAGCAATTCTGCCATTATGTGGATCTGGAGGTCTTTGAGATTTGGGAAGGTTTCTTTTAAGTGCTTCAGCATAAGACAATCTGTATGAGTGGTGAATGGTTTCTGTGAGGGGTATAGTAGGGTGTTGCTGACAACCTTGTTACCATACAAGATTTTTGCCTCCAAGGAAGTTGTGCATTTACACCTCTTACATACCGTGTTATTTTCTTTAATGACTAACTGGTTGTCTGAGAGCAGGAGACAATTGCTACATTGTCTTAGGATGCCCAAATCTACAAAGCTGGCCACAGAGACATTTGGAAATTGCATATCCATGTTGTCTGGTCCTGTAATAGGGTTGGCTGTTTAGGGTTAAGGATTGGGTTTTAACAGGGGGCTCCTATGGTAGTTTTTGGGGTTAAGGGCAGGATGTTATATAATGCTAGGGTATGGTATTTCTATTTGATACACAAGTTACCTGCTCCTGCTGTAAACTTATTTCTGCACAATGCCACACAGTTTAACAGGTTTTAGATCTAACCTTAACTTTATAGGTACATTTTACTGTCTATGTTTTTGCTACTATAGAGGGCACTGCTAACTGTTGCAGCCTGGTGGAAAACTCTCCAAAGAGAAAAAAAGGCTTGAAAACTGACTTCTATGCCCTATAGCCAATGAATAACTGCACGTTGATCTTCCTGCAATTCTTCCCAACTAAGAGAGACCAGGTAAACACCTTCTGCCACAAGATGTCTGATCCTGGAATTTCTTAATGAAAAATCACAGCAAAAGCAGCTCTCAAGTGCAGATTAAACAAGAAAACATCTACTAAACAACAAAGTTGCTGGCTAATTCGCCCTTCCACAAACAGATTTGGAGGCACACAGACCAGAAAAGCCAGCAAACCAAGAAACGGCTATTTTTGCAACAAAATTAAATAAATGCTTTAAAATGCTCAAAACAGTAATGATGTATAAACAAAGAAAAGCTGTGCCACCACGGTGAAGGTTAAAAGCTAGTTTAATAGACTCAAGCAATAAAATCTATAAAAACTGAAAAAACTCAAAGTGAAAATAAATACAAATGGATAAGTGCTTTTGGCAGTTGCCTTCTTCAGATAATGTTTTGTTAGCAGAAATTCCTGTATTTAAAAGGGATCCACTTCTGAATTTCGAAATACTGAAATATAGAATTTCAGTATTTCAAGACCAGAAGTTCAAAAGTGCAGAAACACAAAAACACACAACACCGAAACAATGAAACACCGTAAACACAAAACACAAATAAAAACACAACCCTCCCCCATAATAAAAACAAAAACACTAATAAACTAAAAGCAAATAACACGAAAATATATTTTTGCAGGGGGGCAAGCCCCCCCTGCCCCTCGCACCCCCGCTACTTACATATACCAACTCTAAAGTCGCACCAACTTGAAAAAAACAAACACATCTACTTTTATGTGCCCTTCACTCCCATTACACACTGTTATACTTACACTAACTAATAACACACACAAACTACACATGTACAAATATCACCGCTTTCAACACTAACACACACACACTCTCATCTACCTCTTCCAACCTACACATAAAACTCCTCCAAACAATTAAAACACATTTCTACCCAAAAGCCTAAAAAACTAAATACTTACCTTAATCTCCGTACATAACCAGACATCGGCCGCCATATACAAATCCCAGACCATAGTGTCCCTTAAAGAGTCAGCAAACAAAGTACACACTGCACCACACCTACCACAGATTCTGGAAACTTAGATTCATTAAAGTGCAGTTTCGAACAACTGCACTTTCAACATTCTGGTTTCGAAATACTGAAATTCGACATTTCAGTATTTCGAGATTCAAAAGTGGACTCTTTAAAAGATAAGGATCTGCCAATCTCACAGTCATCTCAGAAGTCTCCGCCCCTTGAGCAAAGGCTTTAAAGAGACCATCCTGTTCAAGCCAGGCAACTTGTCAGCCTGTAAGTCAGCAATCCACCCAGTCTCAACAATTTCTATTCTGTTGAATAGATCTCTTCCTCTTAAACTTTCTTCAATTACTTCCAAAGCCATGAAAGAAAACTTAGTTTGTCTAGTATCCTGTGTGGTTGCTTCCAGCTTTGTTTTGTGTCAGATTCTAAAAGACACACTGGAGAAAGTATTACACCAGAATAAGTCACTCAGACTGGAGGGCAAGTCCTTTGGGATCTGGACCCTGTGTTAACCTCCTTTGCAGATAGTCTTTGATTGGAGTAAATCACTTACACTGACAACAAGCCTTTTGGAATCAGGGCAGGCTTACCAGAGTAAGTAACTTAAAATGAGAGCAAGTCTTTTGGAATTTGGCCCCATATGTTTTATGTTATTTCATTAAGAGAGTCTGTTTTGGTTATTTCAGTTCTGATGACGCCAGTTTAAGTGTCTTTGATGAAAGAGTTAAACTGAATACATTTTGCAGTGGTGCATGACGGTGCTGCAAAGAAAGTGCTTGTGATTTATGGTTCTGAGTTTTTATTTTCTCCAAACATAGTTATTGAGCAGTAATGTTGGAGAGTGGAAGTCCTGGTGAGGGATTTGCTTTCCATACTTTATACAAACTTTAGTCTTAATAGACATCCAACAGTAAAATCAGAAAAGCACTAAGGAACAGGAGGTTCCCCATTGGGTACTCAGCTTTAGATGCTGAATTCCTGTCTTTGGACCAACTGACCTACTGTACACAGGATGTCTCTGGCTGCAATGGCAAGAAAGACCCAAAGAAATTGTGCTGGCCAACATTCCTTTATCTACTGATGTCTTGATGTTGGTCTGGAGGGTATCTGCCCGGCCATAGGGGATTAAATATCTGGTATTCAGGCTGACCAAGGCCTTTACAGGGCAGGAAATGCAAGTGTTACTATTTCAAAAATGAAGCCCACTGAATACCCTCCCCCAAATTCTAACAACATTATATGCTTGTCTTTATGACTATCTTTTTTGCATAACTGCAATGTACCCATAATGCAAAATGGCATAATAACAACAAATAAAAAAAGTATTACTCATGAGGTTATATTCATGTTGCCCATACATCTTCTGAGGCTGCATCTAGAATGCTCTCTAGAAGCCATATTTAATGAATATTTAGGGAGAAATGAGCAGGTGCATAAAAGGGAAGCACTGATGACCTATACATTACATTAATTATTAGACAATGAAAGAGTAAATGCACTGAACATGACTTCTTGTTGGACTGGAAACCGGATGGAGGGCAGTTTATATTCTAAGTATCAGGATGTGTTTTGAAAATCAAGCAGATGAATTACTTTGTGTTATACTGCTGAGAATCTTTTATTGTAACCACTTTGGAATTTAAATGCATGCCCCTTCCCAAATTTACAACCGTAATGTGCTAATGATGTTCTAACTGTGATGTTTCTCCAGAAAATGCTTATCTGTACTATGTTCAGTGCTCAAAACCTTCAGCAGTTGTAAAACTAAACAGGTACTGTTATAAATCTCTGCAAAAATTTGTTATAACAGTAGAAACTCACCTGGTTTTCCTTACATTGTCTGATAACTACTGCACTTCTCCATTCTGTGCCATGAATAGGCACTTACTACCTAGAATGTTTACCTATTACAAGTGAAATAAATCAATAAAGAGAGAAACAAAAAACTCTAACATCAATGTCATTGCGTTGATAACAAGTATGACTGTAGGACTTAGCTGTCATTCATCAGAGACACTAGAATCTGAAGGTCAGGAGTGTTGCTAGGGTTTCTGGAATTGTGCACCAGTTTAGAGAATGCACTTGTCCTGCTATATAAGGGTACAAAAAAATCAGAACAGCCATGAATGCAGCTCATAAATCAGCTGCTGAAGTTCTTGTCCAGTGCATTATGCTGAGCACACAGCTATTAAATAATATTTAAAAATAATATCATTGTTACATTGACTTATCAGGATGGCCAAAATAATTACACAGCCATAGTAAAAATATTGTTATTCTGAAATACCTCTCAATAAACCTTGTTATAATGTGATCGCTCTTCTTTAACTATGTACATTTATTGGCCATTCCATTGTATTCCATAGAACCAGAATACAAAGTGCCCACCCCCTTCCACCATCTTGCACTTTTAAAATTAGTGTCTCTCCACCTAGATAGCTAAAGCTTAAGCTATCCCCTCTTTCATATCTAACTACTTAGTGCACACTGCAGCTCTTAGGATGTTAACCCATTTTTTCTGTCTTACCTTTAAATTCTGCAACATCTACTCCAAGAACACCAGTTACTGGGCAGCCCACATTCTGCCTCTGAGTAATCATCTTGGGATTAGTGCTTCTGTTTTGCTCCCGATGAGACAAGGAGCATAGGGATATTTCCTGAAAATTGTTGATCACTGGAAAGCCTAATAACTGCTTCATAGGTGCCAGCTTGGAATTTGTGTTTATATTCTGCTTCTGGTGAAAGAAGGAGCAGAGTGCATTGATTCCTGAATGTTTCTGGTTGGGCATTGAGCATCTGTGTTTGACCTTCCTGATTGGTCTGGTTGCTTTTCAAGGCAACTAGCAGGAAAAGGCTACAACAAGATTATAGACCCTTACATCATCTGGGACAAGACTGTGTATCACCAAACAGCTTATGGCCTGCTTCTCGTCTTTGGATTTGTGCTACTGTTTTGCTTCGGTGAGAGAAGAAGCAAAGGAGCATTGTATCCCAGCAGAGTGAAGCTGTGGTGAGACCAGCACTAGTAGTAGTCAGGCAGTAGCCATTCAGGTGACTCCCCTTTTTTCATCATTCTTGACAAGCTAATTATTTTCAGTAAGTACTGCTTGATTTGCTTCTATCTTCAGAATATCAGCCTAAATACTTCAGCCATAAGTCGTTAGGGTCTACTTACTAGTTTCCTCTCAGGTGTTTGGCAGTGCCCTGTATAGGCACAGATGCCTTCAGTTGACATTCTTCCTGTAAAAGCACCTTTGAAATTTCACCAATACCTAGTTGCACTCAAGACAGCTAGTTTGCAGTGACAAGCACTACCCCCACAGTTACAAACCAGATACTCCTGACATTACTTTGTATTCTCACTCCAATTGTCTAATCAATAAACACTGACATTACTTTTTATTCTCACTCCAACTCTCTAATCAATAAAAAAGGTCTGTTGCCATGGATATGAGCTTTCCTACTATCTCTGTTACCAGCTTGGTGGATATTGGCATCCTGAGGTAATGTAGAAATTGTCTCATGTTTACTGACAACCAGTTACTTTTCAAATAAACTGATAAGGTATCTGAAAGATGTATTTACACAATGTCACTGGATGCAAAGCTCTCACATAAAAGCATTCAAGGTCAGTAAGGTTGTCAGTAGGACACACTCTGAATCCAGTGCACATAATTGAAAGTAGACACATTGACCCACATATTCTGAGGTTCTTAAATGTAACCTTCTTAAACCCCAAAAACCTCCTAGATGAAGTACACAGCAAATACCCTCAGCAGCCCCGAATGCACTATTTCAAAACAACACCCACATCAACACATACAGATACATCTCATGGAGCCTCTACCTCTAAACCCATAAGGGAAGCCACCACACAATCCAACATTCTGGTTATTGGAGACTCCATTGTGAGACACACTGATGTCCCGCTCACTAGGCTGAGTAAGGAGAAAATCATTGGACCACAAGTACTAGTAGACTCAGTCATAGTCCATGTGGGTGTAAATGACCAGAGACATACCTCCCTAGACTATATGAACAGAGACATCATGGAGCTTTCAGAATATGTTTCTCAGACTTGTATGATCCTAGCATTGAGAAGTATTTTACCTTCTCCAAGGATGATGCCACAATATGAACAAAAGATGACTGACTTTAATAGGCTTAGATTCTGGTGTCATTCTAAGAGGTGCGATATTTGTCAGCATGGAAGGAGATGGTTAATAGACCATGCTGCTTTGCCAGGAATGGTCTGTACCTCTCCCCTGTAGGCTTTTGAATATTAGCTAAAACATTGTCCTCCCCCATAGTGCCTTTTTAGGCAATGCCAAACTGAAAGTTCTTCTGACATAGTAAATCAAAACCAAGGAAATCTAGATGTTTTACCACCCAATGCTAGAAGCCTAAACAAAAAACTCCACTCCCTAGGAACTCTCTTCACCCTAGAGAAAGCTGATGTCTGTGCGGTCACTGAGCCATGGTTTAAAGCCGCAGGGAGCACACCGGCAGTGCCAGGTTATAATGCCTTCCACACATTTAGAACAGCTACTACACTGACATGGACTAAAGGTGGAGGTGTCTTGATTTACATCAAAAACAAATATACCTCAAGGGTCATCAAACACGCCATTGCAGTTGAGCTTTTTCAAGTTCAAATCACCACAGGCAAAATCCAGTACCACTTCATTGTAAGCTACAGGATCCCCTCAATAACCCAGGAAATCCATACCATGTATTTAAACTTACTGGAAACACTGACCATCCAACCCAATGCCATACTCATGGGCAACTTTAATTACCCCCCACTATTAACTGGGAATCATATACAACACCAAAGACACAGGCACAGAGATTCCTGGTTTATGTAAACACAAACTTCCTGGACCAGATTGTTAGTACACTGACCAAGGGTGCAAACATACTGGATCTGGCCCTTACTCATATGGGAGAGTGCTGCACAACCCCTAGTGTAGTGTCTGCTCTGGTAAGGTCAGGCAACAAAACTGCCTTCTATGAAGTAAAAATAAAACCTGGAACCCCAGCTAACCCTGGAATATTCAGGAACTACTTTAAGGCTAACTTCCTACTATTAAATGATAACTTGGAAAATTTTCAAGCTCCCATAAACCCTGATAACGCTGCTGCCTATATGGAACTGTTCACAGAAACCCTATACAAGCATGTTAATAGCTGCACAGAGGCAGCTGTATTCACCAGGAAGAAGCACAGAACTAACTCAAAAAACAAGCCACCCTGGTGGAATCACAAAATCAATTGGATGTATAACAGGAGGAAGAAAATCATGGCAAAAATTAGGAGGTGCAGCACTTGGCAGGATAAAGCACTCATCAAACTAAGCAAACAACTTAGAGGACAAATAAAGTCTATCAAAAACAAATTTAAGGTAAATTTGGCATCCCAGTCAAGGACAACCACAGGGCATTCTTTAGCATGTCCTCAACCTCAAGGGCAATACACAATTATGTGCAGAGCTCATTGTTAACAGAGTCACCTATAATGAGCCAGAATATACAGCAAACTTACTGGTTGAAAAATTCACCTCCAACTTTACTGGTTGAAAAATTCAACTCCAACTTTACCCCTCTCTCCTCCTCAACCTTCCCTCAAGAAATACTATCAAATATAACTCCCCTGCTATCACTAGGGAACAGGTCCTTAATTCTCTCTCTAAGGCCAAGAACGCTGTGTCAGTGGGCCCAGATAATATCCCAGGATGCCTTCTAAATAGCATGAAATATGACCTATTAGGCTCTCTGGAATTGCTACTTAACTGTAGTCTAAAAAGAGGCTTTATGCCTCATGAATGGAGAACAGCAACAGTCATCCCTCTGCACAAAGGTGGGACATCTACAGACCTGGAAACTACAGATCCATAAGTCTCACTAGTCTCCTATGTAAAGCCATAGAACAATTTATCAAGGAAATGATCAATAATAACAAAGGAAATTCCAGACACTGGACCTAACCCAATTTGGTTTCGTCAAGGGCAGGTCATGCCTACTCAACCTGGTGGACTTCTTTGAGGAGGTCACCAAAGCAAATGATGAGGGCAAAATGGTTCACACTGCCTACCTTGACCTGGCCAAAACATTTAACACAATAACCCACTCAGGCATTGTTGACAAACTCAAGAGGTGAGGTACAAACCTCTATGTCACCCAGTGGATAGCCAGCTGACTCACAGACAGGACCCAGGAAGTCAGAATTGGGGAGTCCACCTCTATAAAGAGGCCAGTCACAAGTGGAGTACTCAGGGATTGGTCCTGGGAATGCTCCATTTTGGCATTTACTTCTCTGAAGTCAAGGCCAATGTCAGTGGCCTCTGGCTGACTAAATTTGAAGATGATTGCAAATTAGGAGCTGTCTTTGAATACCCCACTGACACAAATATTCTCCAGGAAGGGCTGACACAAACAAATAACTGGTGTCATAGCCATGGACTAAAACTAAATGCCAGGAAATGCATAACAGTATACTTCAGGAAGCCATCCACCCCCTGGTAACAATCATACTGACATCATACCCATAGAAGCTGACCCAGTAGTCATGGACTTCAGAACAAACATAAACACTAATCTAGCCTTTGAAGATCATGTGTCTATAGTAATGAGGAAATCATTGCATGTTGTGCAGCATATAAACAAAGATATGACATCTAGGTCCAAGGAAGTCATTATTCCACTGCATTTGGCATTCATCAGACCTATCATTGAGTACAATGCCCCCTTTGGTATGTACCTAACCAGACATATCCAACAATTGGAACATCCACAGAGGTTCTTCACTAAAAGAATACAGGGTGTAAGTAACATGTCCTATTCAGACCACCTCAAGGCTTTATCCCTGTGTTTTGTCTCCTACAGGCTGTTGTGGGGAAATCTATGCCTGGCATACAGGGCATTGTCAGACCTCACTCAGATGGACCTCCTGCATATCTGCAAAACAAACAGCACCAGAATTACCCCTTATAAAGACATAAACCTTGCCTGTGATATAAATAGGACCTGCTAGAGAGATAGGTATGTATCTCAGAGACTACCCTGTCTCTAGAACAGGCATCCATGTGAAGCAGAGTTCCTCCCTAACCCAATTCAAGTGTAACTTGGAGAATGGGATGGTGAACAGGAAATTCATCCCTGGATTGGCACCTATGTGTCTAATCGATATAGGCAGCCTGTAAATGGTTCATCTCCCAGGCTCCTGCTTATAAATGTTTCATCTCCTAAGCACCTGCTTACACTTATTAAGGGTACCAGAACTTGTTAGAGATTTGGGATGCATGGCTAGGCTTAAAAAGCCCCTTCTGGTCATTAGTAAACAACTATTAAAAACATAACTCAACTAAGTGTAGGGCAGCCGTCTAATGTCACCATGAGCCGTACTTCACTCATAAGGTATGCCACTGCTGGTTCGAAGTTAATGGAAAAACGTTTATTGTAGATTCTCAAGGGCAGAACTCAGAGAGAGAAAAACGTAAATGGCAGAAGCACACAAGGCTAGTAAATAAATACTTATTCCTTTGCATCACACTCTGTGAAAGGAATATAGTCACATTTTCTCTAAATGCTGAAGATCCTTTGGTATAAAAAAACAGATTGTAATAGGGACCAGCCACATCTGTCAGCATTTAATCAAAATGTGGGATATGTTAATTATTCTGTGAGTATTTTGCCAGTGAGTCCTTATGGTTCTGCAGTCTTCTCTCTGTCATGCTACGTCTCCAGTAATATTATCCTATGGCCAATCATATGGAAATATTGGCCATTTTTCTTGCTGTTTGTCCTGACTCACAAATGACTCCTGGTATGTAGAATTCAAGGCAGGTTAAAAATATAACACGTTCTATGATGTAACTTCTTTTGTATGTTTACTCAAAACAGCTCAGGTAAGTCATTTTGTTAGTTTTCAAGGGAAGTATGCTTATTCAATCTTCAAAGTCTGACACTACAGCAATGGGTCATTCAGTAAAATATGTTAAGTTTAACTGAATATAAGGCCTTAGAGTTATATTATGGTAAGCTCTCTGATGAGCTACAGAAACTGTAAAATGCTCAGTGCATAAATGCTTTGCACTGATGACAGATACTATTTATAAACAAAACCTTTAGGAGGTTTTTGACATTCTCTGGGTCTCCGTTTCAGAAGAAGATAAAGTTCTTACATGAAGCCATGAAGTAACTGTTCCACTGGAAGGTGTACATCATTTGTTTTATACAAACCTGTACCCTACTTCAGTATAGCAGAAAGATTTATGATATCTGTCTAGTGTTTTGGATTAGGTCAGCATAAATAGTACCCAGGATTGCCTGGAGTAGAGAGGGAGCCCTGCTTGTAACCTAGGTGTCTGGGGTTTGGTTAGTGGCTCCAGCACCAATGCAGCCAGGCAGGTAGAGGGAGAAGTGATGGGATGTGGCCAGATCACCTCCTGTAGGGGGTGTTGAGGGATGTGCGTAGTCATAGGCAGATTGGATGGTGCAATTTTCCTAGTAGAACCACAAAAACCACACCTTGTACTGGGGGGGGGCTCCCTAATAGGAAATACCCCTTGCAGAATTGAAGGGATGCCCTTCACTGCAGTACATTATTCATCCTTTCCCCAGCACTTTGCAGTGTGGCTGCAGGGAATACGGCAGAATCCATAAAAATCTAAACCACCCATAATGGCTGCCTAAATGAAGTCCCCTCTCAGTCTGTTCTCTCCCCTGTAATAGGGAACAAATAGACCAGTAAACTGAGAGAAGGTCTGAAGGGTAGCAGGCAGTAACGGCAAAGAGGACAAAAATAAAAAGTACCTCAGACTACTACCATAATGTAAAGGGGGAAATGTTGGTTGAACTGAAACAGGACTACTGCCATAATGCAGAGGTGGGGAGTTGGCTTAATTGAAAGAGGACTACTGCCATACGTTTTTTTTTTGGGGGGTTGGCTTAAATGAAAGAGGACTACTGACTGAACTATAGACCCATAAGCCTGACCAGCCATGTCTGTAAGGCCGTGGAAGGAATCATCTTGGACCTTATTAACAAGGTCACTGGTGACCTTCAAACTCTCGACCCAACCCAGTTTGGCTTAGTTAAGGGCAGATCATGCCTATTAAGCCTAGTGGAATTCTTCAAGAGTGTCACCAAAGCCCTGGATGAAGGCAAATCAGTGCATACTGCCTATCTTGACTTGGCCAAGGCCTTTGACACAATCCCCCACTCAGACATCATTGAGAAACTCACCCAGCTGGGGATTAGCTGAAAAGTCATTAGATGAGTAAGCCAACTGGCTCAATAACAGAATGCATACAGTCAAAGTTGGGGATTCCACCTCTACCGGCAGACCAGTTACCAGTGGTGTTCCACAAACGTCTGTGTTGGTCACCTTACTATTTAGAATCTATTCTCAGAAATTCAGGCAAAACAGATGGCCTGTGGCTCACCAAGTTCACTGACGACTGCAAACTGGCTGCAATCATTGAATCCCCAAACTATGTCAACATACTACAAAATGTGCTTAAAGCCACTGACTTAAACTTAACACAAAAAAATTAATTATTATCCCTTTTGGCAAAAGAAAAGTCCCTGTGCAAATTACATTATTAATAATAACCCTCTAGGTTCCTACCCAATGGTGAGAGATTTGGGAATGCAGGTTGAGAGCAACCTTAGCTTTGATCATCATGTGTACACAGTGGTAAGGAAGGGCTTTTTCACTGCACACCTCATAAATGAGGCCAAAGCATCCAAGACTAAGGATGTCATAACCCCACTGTGCACGTCCCTCAGCAGACCAATAATAGAGTACAATGAGTACAAAGCTCACTTCTGCATGTACCTCACCAGACACCTGCAGCAGCTGGAGAGACCTCAGAGGTTTCTCATCACGAAAATCCAGGGTCTTCAACATATGACCTACATGGACAGACTGAAGACCCTGTCATTGTACTCTGTATCATATAGACTACTGAGAGGCGACTTGTGCCTAGCCTACAGAGCAGTCTCAAATCCTGCCTTAATGGAAATGCTGCACCTCCACAAATCAAATGGGACAAGACTCACTCACTCTAGGGACCTTAACCTAGCCTGTGACATCAAAGGACATGCTAGAGAGACAGATATATCTCCCAGAGATTGCCACTCCTATGGAACAAACTCCCAGTTCACATGAAACTGAGCTCCTCAATGACCCTATTTAAGCGTAACTTGGACAACTGGGTGGGAAATCATAAATTTACTCTGGGGGTTTCACCTGTGTGCCTCTTAGACAGGGTAATCAGTGCTGATTATGGATTCACAAATATGGACTACATATCTGGGTCTGTAAGGGAACAATGGTACAACATAGCTAGGCTTGAAAAGGCCCTAGGGCTATTAGTCTAGTAACCTCCTATGATCCTATGATAATGCAGAGGGGGGAGTTAGCTTAACTGAAACAGGACTACTGCCGTAATGCAGAGGTGGGGAGTTGGCTTAACTGAAACAGGACTACTGCCATAATGGGGTCTACTTTATGCGCTCGAAACACGAAAAACCTGAATCTGAATAGCGTGATACATAAAGAGCGAACCACAAATATGTGAAATGTACTAAAGCGCAAAATTTAAATCCTTGAACAGTCATAGTTGGCCAACCCACCACCCGCAACACACTACCTTCCCAAACACCATAAAAAAACACACACTAACCAAAACCCTACTTCTAACCCTAAATCAAAGCACCAAAACCCTACTGCTAACCCCACACTAAATCCCACATACACAACTGTCTATGCACTATCCTTAACCCCTCCCTAACCCTAAGGTCCATAATGACCGCACACTTCCCCTACAGAGCTATACCCAAACAAACTATTTCACATACATACACTTAACAAAACCCTACACTAAACCTTACATACATTACCTACACATAACCTTACATACACTACCTACCTATGCACTTACCTTAACCCCTCCCTAACCCTAAGGTCCGTAACTATCGCACACTTACCTTATGCAGCTATACCGCAGAAGGGCCAACTATGCGAATTTGATAGTTCCACTTTCGCAGTTTCGTTTTTTTGACGTATTCGCGGTTCGCTCTTTATGTGTCACACTATTCGGATTCGGGTTTTTCAGCTTTCGAGCACGTAAAGTAGACCCCCATAATGTGTGTGTGTGGGGGGGTTGCCTTAAATGAAACAGGATTACTGCCATAGTTCAGAGGGGGGAGTTAGCTTAACTGAAACAGGACTACTGTCATAATGTGGGGGGGGGGGGGGGGTTGCTGAACTAAAATACAAATTAAGTCAGGAGAGCAGTACAAATCCAGTTTGGAATTTGTTTAATATATATCAGGTTGCTAGCATTCTTTGTTCCTTTAAAATATAACACACACCCAGATATCTCAGGTTTATTACTTTCCTCTTCTGTCATCTCGGCAGGCCTACTTACCTTGTCTCACTGCGGATTTTAATGACAGGTTTATATAGATCAGGTATCTTTCGTTCAATCATGGGTCGGAGGTTCTCTTTCAGCTTGCCATAGTTCTTCTTTAGTTCCTGATGATATTCTTTTTGATCACTGGCAATGAGACGTTTATTCTTCTCCACTGCCTCACCACACCTGTTGTACAACAACAAGAAAAGAATGCATTCAACAAATTTGGACAAATCACTTTAAATACTATAACAGTATTTGGGATGAGTTAGTACAGGAGGCTCTTTGGAAACATTTGTTAAGCTGGATGGCAAGTTACCTGTACAGGACAGCAGTTTTTACCAACTAGAAGAAGGAAAATGCGCGTGCTAAACTTGACATCTGCTTCCAAGATATAACACAATGTTTCAAATACTGGAATTCCAAAACACAGAATTCCAAGAATGAAATGTTGAGCAGCACCAAAATTGTTTTCTGAGAGTTGCTTTTGGAGAAAGCCTCCATGCACGATACTTTGCTGCTGCTCTCTAACTTACGATTCTTTTTTTAAACATATTTATTGAATTATCACTTGTGACATAGGCAAACTTATGTTCCATAAAAGTAATCAAACCATATAAACAAATTCACTTTTCTAAACATTATATATCTCATATATTGTTATATATCCTATAATCTAGGTAACATTACATACATTATTCAGTTCCTGCCTTCTCTTAAACCTCATTCCTCCTCCAAAACATTTTTCTGAATGTATTGTTCCCACAATTTCCATTTTTTTCTATGTAATTTACTCAGACACTTTTCTAAGGATTCCACCTCCTGTTCTTTTATTTCGGTTACAATATTCACTACTTCAAGTATAGATGGTTTAGATTTTGATTGTACCACCAACCTAATTTATGATTCTTAGCCATGATTTGTCAAAGTTCACGAGCAAAAATAATTATTCCTCTTACCTGATCCTGGAATTTTACATTTCAGAATGCTGAGACTCCAGAAAGTGGACAATTTATTTTCACAACCCCCCAAGTATACAATGTGTACTGATGGTGAACAAAAATCAAAACAACACAGATGTGTTCCACCACAGGACCCCCAGCTGAAACTACATAAAGTGGCAAAAAATAAATAAATAAATAAAAAAATAAAAAAATAAAAACTACTGCCTGGAAGAAGAATGCATGATTGCAATATGCAAGCAGACTACAAATTGAAAAACTTTATTCATACAGGACAGTGTCAGAAATACAATTTAAGGGAAATGCAGTAGTACAGGACAACATTTGTAATTATACTAGCATACAATGCAAGGTGTGGATTACACTGTGATTTACTCATGTTTGGAATAGTTTGCCCAAGAAGTAATTTAAGTCACTAATGCACCAAGACATCCGCTCATATGTAATTCTTCCTCACACACAGACATACACACAGGAATACATGGACACACAGACACACACATACATTCTTGTATCTGTTACTACAGTTACATGCATTATATCTGTTTATTTATTTATTTGCCCACTAATCATTGCTTTCAAAGAGCCTCAGTTAGTGAGGGGAAAGGAAAAGGCAGGTTCTTTAGATACTTTATTTATTTATCCCATTATCTCTTCTTAATAGCCATAACTTTTTAAGAGTCCCGGAAATGAAGAAAAAGGGAATGCAGGTGCTTGCAAGTGCTGCTGCAGCTGTTTGCATTTAGATCATTTTATTTCTTTATTTTTTTCACTGCTCGCTAACTATGGCTCTCTATGAGCCTCGGTTAGCAAGGGGAAAGGAAGAGGTGTGTCCCGTAACTACTCCTGCTGCTGCACTCACTTAACATCTTCGTTTTCTTCATCTCTCTCAATAACCATAAATTTTTTAAGAGCCGTGGTTAGAAAGGGGAAATGGTGTCTTCAGAAGAAGATTTCAGTCTTGAAGATAGGATTTCATACCGGATTAAATTCTCTTCTTTTGCATTGGGCTTTATATTTACATTAAAACACACCTCTGGAATGCTGAATGTCCAGTGGGGACTGATGATTCCCAAAGCCCAGATAAGCATTTTTCGCTGTACAAGGGAGTGATGGTACATTAATATCAAGTGGCATATTTTGCCATTTGTGCTTTTCTTGCATGTTTGCATATATTTTGGTGATGGACAACATTTTGGTTAAGCAGGTAGAAGAATACAGTACAGAGCAGCAGTGAATTATAATAGGTTTTTAGTACATACAAAATATGGCATTTAAGAAAATGTTTCCTTCAAGTATGTGTTGTATTTGCTGACTAAGACCATGCTCTTCTTAGTTGCTATGATAAGATATGCACATGTGTTTGCCTGCTTGAGTCAGTACAATACTGCTGCCAATATGATGCAAAAGAAGTTTGGAAAAGTTTATT
Organism: Protopterus annectens; assembly: GCF_019279795.1. NCBI lineage: Eukaryota > Metazoa > Chordata > Ceratodontiformes > Protopteridae > Protopterus > Protopterus annectens. The sequence continues at coordinate 1,106,910,176 of NC_056730.1, forward strand.
GACTACTAAGCTTGCAGACTACATTAAGTGACGGCCCTACAGTCCTCTCATTTCATGAGGTGATAAACTGACATTCCTGGGCTAGGCAGAGCCCTACCTTTAAGCACTTCAGCTGGCTAAAAGTACCCCACTACCCCACTCTCTGTAAACTACAAGTAGCACACAGTGTAGTACATCACCCTGAAAAGTGTACTGTCCTAGGCTCTTTGCTACAAAGGTACAGCTCTATGTGTCAACTATGTTTTAGCGATAAACTCCTCAGGGTTCAAAAATCCAACAATATAGCTGGAGATACTCTGTGTAACAGTCATGTCTCCAAGACCTAGAACTCCATCCCACTCCCGACATTCCTGAATGGAATCACTGACAACCTTCACTTCCTCAAAACGAAACTAAATAATAATTAGTTAACTCTTGGCTATGCTGTTGTTATACTCCAGAGTAAGATTACCAGCTAGCACTACCACTGCAACAAGTGCTGTGCGTAAAACTTCTGTGAAACACCATAGTACTGTAGCTGTAGCACTGTTTAAACAGTCCTACAATGTGGTATTCCTGATATGTATTAGATATATTCTGGAACTTTTTTATTATTATGTCTTATAGATGTATAATGTTTTATGTATTACCATTATGCATGGATCTTTTTTTCCCAGGGCCTCCATTGAGAAAGGACTTTGTGCCCAACTGTACTTTCCTGGCAAACAAAACAAAATATATAAATAAAAGAAATAATCTTGAATAACTGAATTACACAATCACAGATTTTCCAGATCTTCTTGGTCTGAGGTCAACAAAGCATGTAGGATTATTGATGACATGCTATTAGAGTATCTAGAAAATGCAACAAAAAAAATAATAATTTCAACTGAAGTGTATAATTTTTTACATTTGGAATTTCCTAAATGACCACTATATATGACATTCCAAAGATTCACAAAAATGTACAAAATCCCCCGTCAGTTTACAGAGGTAGCAAAAGGGAACAATTGACAGTATCTGTAGAAGAAATAGTAAAATATTTGGTTTCTAATTTCTGGAGATACAAGGACTTTTTTTTTAATAAATTAAGATTTCTAGAGTATTCTGCTTACATTTCAATGATTGGAGCAGACATGAAAGATTTATATACGGTAATATAGTTTAAATAGGAATGGAAAAGTTCAGGGATTTTTTAATCCAGGAAAGTGATTTTTCAGCCAGTAAATTACATGATTTGTACAGTTGTGTACAATGCAAATTGATTAAAGTTGAAAGGAAGTCCATCTGCTGAGGTTACACAGAGATGAAAATAAAGTCCAGTGCTGCAAATAATTATACAGTATTGGAACTTGGATTTTAAAAACTATTAACCAAGGTAAACTTGAGGTGGTTAAATCTGAGACAAGAATAAAGACTGGCATTTTGGGAATTAATTCACTGAAATTGACTGGAATGGGCCATTTTATATCAGATTATCATCAGATGTTCTTCTGTGAACAAAAATCTTGCAGAAAAAATGGATCAGCCATCATGGTTAATAAATGGGAGTCAAAATCAGTGGTCAGCTATAACCCAAAAAGGATAGCCTGATCTCAAACTGTACAGGTTTATGCTCCAGCTATTGCTTGCCGAAGAGGAGGAGACTTACCAGTTTTACGAGGATTTGCAGCACCTTTTGGAAAATAAAACCAGAAAAAGATACAGTATTCATTGTTGGTGACTGGAATGCCAAAACTAGTAGTCAAAGTACAGTTGGAATAATAACAGGCAGTCTTGACCTTGGATTACAAACTGAAGCAGGACAGAGACTGGTAGAATTCTGCCAAGGTAATTCACTAGTCTTAACAAACACACTCTTTCAACAGCCTAAGAGATGGTTTTAGACATGGATGTCACCAGGTGGTCAGTACCAAAGTCAGACATGACCATATACTTTGCAGTCAGAAACAGAAGAATACTATACGTTCAGTAAAACCATGACCTGGAGCTGACTGTAGCTCAAACCATCAACTATTTATTGCAAAGTTTAGAATTAAATAAAAAAATCAAGAAAAGTGTCCTGGCTAGTGAGATATGAGCTTATCAGTATTCCAAATGAATATGTATTAGAAGTGAAGAACAGAAATGTGGGATTAGACCTGGTGGACAGAGTACCTGAAGAACTATGGACAGATGTCTGTGATAAGTCCAGGAGGTGGCAACAAAAATATTCCAAATAGACAATAATAGCTACCTATGGAGGCTTTAGAAGTGGCTGAGGGAATAAGGAGAACAAAAGGCAATGGAAACGAAAAAAAAATCCAGTGAATCCAGAGTTTCACAGACTAGCAAGAACAGATAAGGAGGCATATTTAAATGATGATTGTAAAGAACTGGAATAAGAGCATAGAATGAGAAAGACATGAGATCTGTTGAAGAGGATTGGTGACATCAAGGAAAACTACTAACTGAAAATGGCCACAATAAAAGACAAAAATGGGAAGGAAATAACAGAAGCAGAAGATGTGAAGAAAAGGCGGCAGGGATATACAGAAGAACTATATAAAAAGGACTCCCAACATCCAAGAATGTGTAATTAAATTGTCCATAGAACGCCCCAACTACAAGGCTGCAGGAAGTGATGGAATTCCAGCTGAATTGTTTAAAGTCCTGCAAAGTTATGCTGTTATAGCGCTTCATGGAATTTGACAGCAAAATTGAAAACAGGCCAGCTATCAATGGATTAGAAAAGGTCAGTTTATATTCCAACACCGAAAAAGGTCAATGTTGAAGAATTGCTCAAATTATCAAACAGCTGCACTTGTTTCACATGCTAGCAAGGTAATAACGCTCAAGATCCTGCAAGCTAGACATCAGTAATAAATGTACCTAGAATTATCAGCTATGCTAGCTGGTTTTAGAAGTATCAGTGGCACAAGAGATCAAATTGCCAACATCTGCCGCATAATGGAGACAGTGAGGGAGTTTCAGAAAAACCTTCTCTTATGCTTTACTGACTACTTTTATTTAGCCTTTGTGTTAACCGTAACAAGCTGTGACAGGTTCTTGGAGAAACGGGATACCAGATCATATTATGTGTCTCCTGAGGAATCTGTAAGCAGAACAAGAAGCAAGAGTTAGACCTGAATATGGAGCAACTATCTGGTTCAGAATTGGAAATGAAGTAGGACAAGCTTGTGTATTGTCCACCTTAGTGTATTCAGTTTTATATGCTGGACATATCATGGGAAATACTGCTTAGATGAATCAGATGCTGGAATCAAAACTTCCTGATACCACAGTGATAGATAAAAGTGAGGAAGAGATGAATGGGAAATTAGAAAATGCAAAAGCTGGCTTCTTGCTCAACATAAAAAATAAATAAAATTAAGTACTCTAGGCCTATCTGTTCTTTGAAAATAGATGGGGAGGAATAGAGGCAGTGAGGGACTTCATTTTCCTTGACTCAAAGATCTATGCAGATAGTGATTACAGCTATGAAATTAAAAGGCATTTGCTTTTTGGAAGGGAGGCTATGGCAAATCTGGACAAGATTTTGAAGAACAAAGAGATCATATTGCAATGAAAGGTCCATATAGTGAATGCTATGCTCTTTTTTCCATAGTAATAACATAAGGCTGTGACAGCTGGGCTATAATTAAGGCTACGTGCCAAAAAATTTATGCTTTTGAACTGTGGTGCTGGAAAAAAACTTTTGAAAATTCTGTGGTGTGTCAGAAGATCAAATCAGTCAGTACTTAAGGAAATAAACCTAGATTGTTCACTGGAAAGCCTTGCAGTAAAATTACAATTCACATTCTTTGGACATATAATGCAAAGACAGGGCTCACTAGAGAGAACATGGATACATATATTGTCAAATGCTAGATTTATTGAAACCTAATCATCGAAGCCTAATTGCTGAACTACCTATTCACCTAACGACCTAATCATCGAACTGGAAATCATCAAAAGATTTTACTTGGCCATCCTGAAAAAAATGTGTGATTGACATGCCGACTGGCCATGATTTACCCATGACCTCATTATAGTGCAATCTTGGAGTTGGTATATTTAATTTGCATGGGGTGTGGGGGGCACAACCCCCCACAGGGTGGGTGCGGGGGGTGCAGCCACCCATGGGGAGGGTGCAGGGGAGCACAGCCCCTCTGCAAAAACATAAAAAAAGTTTACCTTTTTGGGTACTGGCCAACTAAAACATTTCAATGATTTCCAGTTTGATGAAGAGGTCGTTGATTAGGTTTCAGTGAGTAGGCGTTTGATAAATTAAGCATTCAACAATAAAATATAGACCCAAGAATAATGATGCTGGGAAATATCGAAGGCAGAAGAAGTAGGGGAAGACAGAAGCTAAGGTGGACAGTATTACTAAAGAAATAAAAATGAACTTGCATGAACTAAAAAAAGAAGTTATGTCTTACCATAACGTTCCATCTGTATTGTTGATCCTCGTTCAGTCATTACGTATGGGTATCGGTTCTGAGCTCAGAACCGAGCCGGCCATTTTCCAAGCTTGCGTCAGCTTCAAACTCTCGAGCTAAACTCTTACCCACAATTCCCCTCTTCCTGTTACCTCAGATTGAGTTTGCAAATTAAAGAAGGTAGAGGCTACCTCTGGTCAAATAACCTAAGAGAACTGGATGGTGAGATCCACTAGAAACCACAGGAGGTGGAAGGAGGGAGGGTCGTAATTGACTGAACGAGGATCAACAATACAGATGGAACATTATGGTAAGACATAACTTCTTTATCTGATATTGTTAATCCTCGTTCATTCCTTACATATGGGACAGAGTCCCCAGCTACCTCTATTCCTGGGAGGCTCTTATGGAAGGACATACCTGAGCATCATAGAACCGAAAGATGCTCTTCTCCTGGAGGCCAAATCCAATTTGTAAAGATTGATGAAGGTTTGAGGCACAGCCCAAGTTGCAGCTGCACAGATGTCATGTAAAGAAGCTCTGGCATGGAAGGCAGCAGAAGTTGCCACCGACCTTGTTGAATGAGCTTTCATGGTAGTAGGCAATGAGATATTACGTTGTGTGTAAATAAAGGTCATACAGTCCTTCAACCATCTAGCTAATGTGACCTTAGCAACAGCAGATCCTAATCTAGATCCAGAAAAGGCCAAAAATAACTGGTCAGATTTATGAAAGGGTTTAGTCCTGTTTAAGTAAAAATGGATTTGCCTGTGTATATCTAGGGTATGTAGGCAATACTCTCCTCTGTTTGAATGATTGGGAAAGAAAACTGGCAATTCAATGGCTTGATTAATGGACATTTCAGAGATCACTTTAGGCAGAAATAATGGATTAGTTCTCAGAGACACTCTATCTCTATGAAAAATCAAGTATGGAGTCTTGATACATAAAGCTTGAAGTTCAGAAATACGTCTGGCAGAAGTAATAGCGACCAAAAACAAGGTTTTCCATGACAAGTACTTGAGGTTGCAAGAAGAAGCTGGTTCAAAAGGTGCCATTGTCAGAGCTTGTAGAACTAATGATAAATCCCATGGTTGAATAGGTTCTCTAAAAGGTGGCTTCAGATGATTCACACCTTTTATGAAGGTCTTGCACAATTTATGGAACATAAGAGAGGAATCTTGGACACCCTCATGAAAATTAGAAATTGCAGTCAAATGAACTCTAAAGGTAGAGGCTGATAAACCTGATTGAAACAGATCGGCCAGATAGTCTAGTATAATCGACACTGGTGCTGAAAAGGGGTCTACTTGTTTATCTTTCAGCCAACAGCTAAACCTTTTCCACTTGCTCAGATAAGTAATTCTAGTGGAGGACTTATGAGAAGCAATGAGAATATCACGTACTGGTAAAGAAAGATAATTCTGCCTGGCAATCAAGGAAATTGGAGTAGCCAAGCCGTTAGCTTCAGGCTGTTCAGGTTGGGATGAATCAGGTTCTATGGGTGTGAGATCAACTCCGGGATTAGATGGAGGATCCATGGTCGATCTAGTAGGTGAAGTCAAAGGAATGGGAACCAAATCTGTCGTGGCCAATAAGGAGCTATGAGGATTACATTGCTCTTCAACTGCTGGGTTTTCTTCAGAAACTGGGGAATGAGAGGAAAGGGTGGAAATGCGTAGAGGACACCCGAGGGCCAATCGTGGACTAGAGCATCCCTGAGTGACTGTCCTGGAGGGGGAATCAGGGCAAAGTAGTTGCTGCATTTGTAATTGGCCGGGGATGCAAAGAGGTTGCAGCAAGGATGGCCCCAGCGGTGGAAGATCTCCGCAGCTATCAAGGGATTCAGGGATCACTCATGAGGTTGCAGAATGCACCTGCTGAGTCTGTCTGCTATCATGTTGGAACTCCCGGGAATGTGCGTTGCTATAAGAAAATGGTTGGTAGCCATCGCCCGTTGCCATATCCTCACGGCCTCTTGACAAAGGGGGTAAGATTTGGTTCCACCTTGCTTGTTGATGTACCAGACCACCTCCATGTTGTCTGATTGAATCGTAACTGTCCCAGATGTCAGCAGGGGATGGAATGCTTGCAATGCCAGAAGCACCGCCCTCAGCTCTAGAACATTTATATGCAGATGGGCCTCTGTTTGGGACCAAGTGCCTTGGACTGTCTGTCCCTGACCTAGCCTCCCCCCACCCCATCAGGGAGGCATCTGTGGTCACTGTGGCCTTGGGTTGCTGGGGGGGAAAGAGGTGAGACCATTGAAAGAGATTGTGTGTCATCCACCAATTTAAATCCTGTGGGTTCCTCGAATCATGGCTGAAAGAGGATGCTGAAAAGGATACCACTGGGTGAGCAGTAGCCATTGTAGAAGCCTCATGTGAAACCTGGCCAGGGGAACAATGGTGATGGAGGCTGCCATGGAACACAACAGCTGTAAAACCAAGTGAGCCGTGGATTTTTTCTTTGAAAGGATTGGAATTAGTTGTTGCTTTATCCTTAAAATTCTGTGCTCTGGAATAGCAGCTCTGCAGTTTTTTGTGTCCAAGATAACCCCTATGAATTCTGTCGACTGAGATGGGGTGAGATTGGATTTCTGCCAGTTTATGGTTATGCCTAGCCTTTGAGCAGTGAGGAGAGAGTATGCCAGGGCTTTTTCCAGTAGATGTCTGGTGGGGGCAGAAATGAGCCAGTCGTCTAGGTACGGAAACACCTGGAATCCCTGAAGTCGCAAGTGAGCTGTGACAACTGCCACGCACTTTGTGAACACTCTGGGGGCTGTAGAGAGTCCGAAGGGCAGTACTCTGAACTGGTAGTGACTGGCTCCCACACAGAAGCACAGAAATCTTCTTGATGGCCTGTCCACCTTTATGTGGTAGTACGCATCTTGAAGATCTATAGAGCACATCCAATTGTCTTTTTCCAAAAGCGGGAGGATAGACTGTATAGTGACCATCTGGAATTTTTGTACTCTCACAAACTTGTTCAATACACTGAGGTCCAAAATTGGTCTCCAGTCCCCTGGTTTTCTTTGGCACCAAAAATAGTCTTGAGTAGAATCCGGATCCTATCTGGTCTGGAGGGACTATTTGGATGAATCTTTTTCTTAGCAGCTTTTCTATCTCTAGTGCTGCTTCTTCCCTTTGACTGGGTGGAACGTTGGGAAGATTTTTTGAAGGGACGGGACAAAGATCGAAGGGGATATGATAACCTCTGGTTATGATCCTTTGTACCCAAGAATCGGTGGTGATGGTTAGCCAGGCAGAAGGGCACAAGGAGAAACATCCCCCAACCACCTCCAGAGGAAAGGAGTTGGGCCGCTCTTCAGGAGCGCTGGTAGGATTGACCAGGGAAAGAATCCCTGGAACCGTGGTTACCTAGTCCCCCTCTGCCCTGAAAGGAGTGTCTTCCCTGTGAGTTTCCTCCTCTGCCTCTGGGGGAGAACTCAGCCTGTGTGTCATGGAAAGGACCCTGAGATTTCTTGAACCATATCTTCCCACTGTTTTGGTTTCAGGAGAAAGCATGTCGAGGGGAAGAATAACGAACACCTACGGCAGAAAGGGTCTTACCAACTTGTTCACATCTGGCCAGTGTGCTTTTAACTTTGGGCCCAAACAACAAGGAGGGCTCAATGGGGGCATTCAGAAAGGAAGACTTAAAAGGTTCAGCGAAGTTGCACAAGCGCATCCAGGCATGTTGTCTCCATACCGCAGCTGAACCTGCTGCTCTAGCTGCTCCTTCTGATGCGTGAGATATCAATCGCATAGAGGAGTTAGATAAAGACTCAATGGTGGCCAGCTGAGAGGCCACTTTGTCATGGACCTCATCAGACACTGCACCAGCCAAGGTTTCAGAGAGCTCAGAAACCAGATCCCTTTGAAGCCTGGTAAAATGTGCCATATAATTCAGGGACCTGATAGCAAAGGTCGCTGAAGCAAAAGTGTACTTCCCTATTCTGTCCAGGGCCCGGGACTCTGTTAGGTGGATGGACAGTCTTGGCTTTCTTCTTCTGCCAGATCCTTTTTTGTTGTGGCCGCCACCACCAAAGCATCTACCAGAAGACCTTTGGACCAATGGGGATCCAAAGCAGGAGGGGACAAGATCTTGTCTGGCCTCTGGGGAATAACTTCAACAGTATCAGGGGCCTTTCAAGCATGCTGCACGATGAACTTGACAAGTTTATCTGCAGGTGGAGTAACCCAGGAGGTAGGGGACTGGGCGCGAAAAGCCTGCAGGAACACAGATTCCTCAGGGGTCAGATTACAGGGTTGCCAGTCACCTCTCTGTTTCAGGATTTCAAGGATATCACCAAAGGATACCTCAGAGGGTGACCGAGGGGATCCTTCCCCCCTCATTGAAATCTGTGTCTTCAGTGAGAGACTCCTCTGTGGAGTCCATGTGCTTCCTCTTACACAAACTTTTCTGGTGAACCTCCTCAGTGGGAGAAGCTGGGGAAGACAACAGAAAAGAGGATTCCTGAGGGAATATGTCCTGAGGCCCTTGCACCAGGTGTCTGCTAGGTGCGACTTGTGAAACCAGTGTACCAGAGGAGGGCAGAGGTATAGACAGTCTGGTATCTCCAGCAGCAGCGGAAGTCTTCCCCATCAGTTGGAAGGCTGGTCCACCCAGAGAAGAGTGTATGTCAAAGACAGGGGGTACTCCTCCCCTAAGTGGCTCAGACTGCCGACTCGGAGTCCCTGGATGGCTGTGGAACAGCAAGCTATACGTATCACAGCTGACATCCTGGGTTGTAGCAAAACTTTCCTGCCATGAAGGCAACTGTGGTTCCTTAGTGAGATCCATAAAAGGAACCGCAGAAGGGGAAGACTGTATTATATCCACAGACTTCAAAGGCAATGAAGGAAGAGAATAAGAAGGTGTTTTTGGAGATGGGGGATCACCTCCCAAGGAAGGACAGTTCCTGGGGGGTGGAATACCTCTGGCCAAGAATGCCTGGTCCACAAGATGCAACACATCATGTTCAGAAAGACTTCTAGTGGACCTCACTGAGACTGAGGGAGAAACAGGCCTGTCCACAAAAGAGGCAGACTCGGTGCCCATCTCATCTGATTGCACCGAGGGCAATGGTGCTGAGAAAGACTGAACTACTGTAGTCTGCACCGAAGAAGTCATCCATGCCAATGTCATTGTCTGCACAGACACAGGGATCAGTGCTGAAGTGGTTGTCGGTGCCGAAGCTGGAACCGACAAAACTGGAGTCAGTAATAAAGGCCTTGGTTCCGAGGAAGATCTCGGAGCCGATGCGGTCAAAGTCTGCGCCGACTGAACGGTCTGTGCCGATACAGTGATAAAGGTCTGAACCGAGGAGCCCCTCAGTGCCGATATGTAGAAGGCTACAGGAGAGGACGGATCTGAAATCACTAATGGAGCCGAAGGCCTCGGTGCTGAAAGTCTGGGCACTGAAAACACTGGGGCTGACTGAGAGAGCTCTGGAGCCGACATTTTAGCCTTTTTAGATTTTGGTTGGTGAGAGTCCCCAGCCAGGGATGAAGGCAAGGATTTAGCCTTAGTAAAAACATCCATTTTCTTATGGGCTTTAGGAGGGGTTGAGACCTCTGACCCAGACATAGCCTCTGAAAAGGGAGATTTTAGAAGTCCCTTCAGTATCAGCTTATTTTTCCTTTCTAACAAAGTCCTATTAGAAAAGTTTTCACAAATAGTACAAGGTTGTTCAACAGATAAATGGGAAGCTCCCAAACAATAAACACAAAGAGTGTGCATCAGAAGTAGGCAGTTTGTGTCCACAATCAGAACACTGCTTAAACCATGGACTACCCTTTTTATCTGCCATATTAACAAACAGAAATGTACCAACAATGGTACAAGAGAGTACCCAAAGGTATGAAAAAGAAAGGGAAAGGGATTACCAATGATGGTAAGGAGAAATTACCTTGCGGTAAAAAGGGTAAGTAAAGGACAGAGAAAAAAACCTGAGGAAATTATGAACGTTAGATGCGATAGGGCAAGAGACAATAAAATATCAACTTTTCTGACAGAAAAGTAATTTGTAAAGCAATTAAACAACAATTGACTGTACTTGGCTCAAGAGAAGTAACTTGACATGACCGGATGGCAATGTGGCAAATGAAATCTGAGGTAACAGGGAGAGGGGAATTGTGGGTAAAAGTTTAACTCGAGAGTTTGAAGCTGACACGAGCTTGGAAAATGGCCAGCTTGGTTCCGAGCTCGGAACCGATACCCATATGTAAGGAATGAATGAGGATTAACAATATCAGATTAAAACTTTTGACAGACAGACTTTATGTGCTAAAGTTCTTGAGGTCAAAAAGAGGTAGGTTCAAATAAACAACAACACTCATGCATATAGTACACATCAATAATTTTTTTTATTCAATAAATTAAATGTAATCATCAAGTACAAGGAATGCTGATGGGAGCCATTGCAGCACCCTCATATGCCAATACAGTAATGAATCAGTAATGAATCAGTAGAAACATCAACTTGTAAAGCATTCTGAATATATGGTTGAAAATTGTCATTTTACTGTCATTTTTTATTACAGTCTGGGACAGGAAATAGTTTAAGATTGTTTTGGGATTACTTAAACAATACTGCTAACGTTTTACAACTAAGTGGTTGAAGGAATCAATGGAAAGTACAGTTGGGTTAAGATCTTACCATAACAGTAGATGTCCTGCTTCTTACTGTTGCAGTATTCTTTACTGTTGGGGCTATCCTGCTGAGGATGCTTAATGTCTGCCCATTATACCAAAGCCTTTATACCTACCAGGTGCTGTGCATTAGATGCTTGCCTTATGTGCAAAGAGTAAAGTACATATGTGATGTACATATGCCTAATCTTCAGAACTGAAGTTCCCCAGGAGAACCAGAGCAACCACAGAGAAAGCAATAATGTGCACATCCAGGAAGGGAATAAGAAGGAGATAAGGCTGGAAGAGGGACTCTCAGCCAGAAGTAGGGCAACAGAAACTAATAGGGGACAGGAGGGAGGGACTGAATACTGCAACAGTGAGACGTAGGGCATCTACTGTTGTGGGAGGGTCTTATACAACTGTACTATGTCCTTCCTTATCACTGTTGTAGTATTTTTTTACTCTTGGTTGAGTACAAAAGCTACTGGAAAGTATGAAAGGAGAAAGGCAGAAAAGAGGCCACCACAAACCCATGAAGGATGGCCCTGGCTAAACACCATAGCCCTGTAAATGACATCCAACTTGTAGTGTTTGGAAAAGTGTGAAAAGAAGATGAAGTAGCAGCTTCCAAGATGGATCTAGTATCCAGAACCTTGAGAAAAGCACCAGAAAAGGCCACTGACTTTTAAAATGAGCATGAACAGAAAAGAAAAGCTGCTTGCCATAAAAAGAATAACAAAACGAAATGGCCTTAGAAATCCAGGAAGAAATGGTTTGCTTAGACACTACCAAACCCAGTTTTCTGGCACAAAAGGAAACAAAAAGTTGCTTAGATTTTTCTGATGCATTTTTGATTTATCCAAGTAATATTTGAGATGTCTATGCACATCCAAGGTGTGTAGTACGTCTCACAAGAAGCCCGTGGAAAAGGAAAGAAGGAGAAGAGTTGAATGGACTGATTCCAGTACAAATAATTAACCACATTTGGCATAAAATAAGTATTTACATGAAGAGAAACCCTGTCCTTATGAAAAACCAAAAAAGGAGGAACCTCTATGAGAGCATGGAGTTCAGAAACTCTCTTGGCAGAAAGTAAGAGCGACCAATAATGCAGTCTTCAGAGTACAATGCTGCAGGGAAGAAGAAAAGGCAGGTTGAAAAGTGGACTGAATCATTTTTTTCAAGGAAAAAATAAGATCCTAAGAAGGAGGAATATGCTGTCTTGGAGGCCTGATATGAAGGATGCCTTTTAGGAATTGTTGGACTTCAAAACTAGAAGCCAAAGGTGGACTCAGAGGCAGACAAGCAGAAATGGCTAACAATTAACTTTAACACAAGAATGTGCCAAACCAGCATTGAACAATTCACACAAATATGAAAGAACTGTAGGCACCCCCACAGAGAAAAGGTCTGGGTAATGCTTGAGACACCAAATAGAAAATCTCTTACATTTAGCCACATAAAATTTTCTAGTAGTGGGTTATTTGACCTCCTACAAATTACAAAGCTTATACTCGGAAAATGGTGCCTGATAGGAATCAAAACCTTATCACCCAAAGTGTCAATTCAAATATGGACATGTGAAGGTGAATGACAGATCTCTTGTATTGTCTGAGAAGATCCATCCTGTGAGGTTAATTGTGATTATTGCCCCTGGCTAAGTGAAAGAGAACGGGGAACTAGTGCTGTCTGGGCCAAAAGGAAGTCACCAGCAAGATTTTGGATGCCATGATCTTGTGCAAGACCCTAGGAAGTAGAGGAAGAGGAAGGTAGGCATACAGAAACATCCCCTTCCAAGAAAACAACAAGGCGTCCACTCTCCAAGCCAAAGGACTTGGCACTCTGGAAAAGAACTTGGGAAGTTGTCTTTTCAGAAGGGAGGCAAATAGATCTACCTTATGAGTACCCCACAGATGTAAAATGTCCAGAAACACCTCTCTGTGAAGCATTCATTCATGAGGATTTGTCCTGGACCTGCTCAAAGATTCTGCCACTTGATTGTGCTCTGAAGGGCTATAGGCCACCAGAAGAGCCAGGTGATGGAAGGTTGCAAAATCCCAAGTCTGATGAGCCATCCTGTAAAGGAGGTAAGATTCTGAACCACCTTGCTTGTTGATGTACCGCATGACTGTGGTATTGTCTGTAAAAGCCTTTACAGAATAGCTGGCATAGTCTGTATTCTGTAGATTGAATCAAAGACCATGGACTTTCAGGTCATTGGAAGAAACTCCCCAACCTCACCCAGAAGCATCCATGTACAGCTACTAAGTTTCAAGAGAAACCTGAAAAGGCAGACCTGGATTTAGGGAAATTTGATGAATCTGCCAGCAGAGTTAGAGCTTGAGATAAGGTAAGAAAAGGACCAGATACTCCAGAGGGTGGAAGTGCTGAACCCAAAAAGTCTTGAGATACCCCTGAAATTTCCTCATGTGGAGTTTGGCAAAAGGAACCATGGGAATGGTAAATGCCATGTACCCCAGGGCTTGGAGAAATTCCCTTATAGGAAGAACTGGAAGAGGAGGAAGAGACTGGAAATAAGCAGTTAAAAAAACGATCTTGGCAGGTAGGAGTCAAGCCAACATTGAATGGTCTGAATCCTACAACCTAAAAACATTTGGTCCTGAGAGGGAGTCAGCAGAGTTATTGAGATTGAAGTTGAATCCCACACTGTGCAGGATAAGCATAGTGGAGTGTAGATTTTAAAGCAGCTGCTGAGAAAGAGTTTGAATTAAAAGGTCATCCAGATAAGGGAATATTTTAATTCCCTGAAATCTGTAGAAGGTTACCACAAGGGCCAGACATTTGGTAAATACTCTTGGAGCTATAGAAAGACCAAAAGGCAAAGCAGAGAACTGATAATAAGAGGATGAAACAGAGAAATATGACAAGTTCCTGAAGAGAGGGTGAAAAGGAATATGGAGGTAAGTGTCCTTCAAATCCAGAGATATCAGAAAAGCTTGGGGAAGCAAAAGAGGGAAAGTGTCTTTAGAGACAGCATGTGGTAATAAGGGACCTTGAGAAAGGTGTTGGGAAAGGATAGCTCTAGGATGAACCTCCATGAACCCTCCTTCCTGGGAACCAGAAACATTCTGGAATAAAAACTTGTTCCCTGCTGAGGCAATGGAACAGGATGGATGGCTCCTTGTTCCACAAGAACCCACAGAATCAAAGGAAAATGAGTAATCTGGCAAGGAGGAGACAGAGGAAGGCTGGAAAAGGAGGAAGAGACTTCCAAGCTGTAAAATAATCATGTTGGATGATGGAGAGAATCATGGCATCTGAGGTTATCTGTTATCAAACAGGAAAGAAAAGGGTTAGCCTGAGGGACAGAGGAATCTAGTTGAGGGGGATGGGAGGATGGTTGTCAGAAAGAGGCAGATTTATCAGGAAAAGTAGGGGTTTGGCCTCTAGCAATCTAAGTGGGGTTGTCTGGGAAAAATCTGCTTAGGTACTCTCTTACTTCTACTAGGCTGTCCTGGATGCCTACTGATAAAGGAATATTTTGATGGATATTTCCTCTGGAACTTAGGTACAGGGGAAACAAAAATTTGTTTCAGGTGTTGCATAACCTTGCCCTTATCCTACAGGGTTTTAAACAAGTCTGCAGCAGCAGTGCCAAAATGAGTCTGGTTGTCCAAGGTAGAATCTAAACGTTTGGCCTTAATGTCCTCAGGTAAGTACTGAAAGTGCAACTAGGAATATCTTCTCATGACAGAATCAGATGCAGCTGCCCTAGAAGAGGCATCAGTTGCATTACAGCTGTATTTAATGGAATGGCAAGTTACCTGAAAGGCACATCTCAGAAGAGAAGGAGCAGAAGTATTACTCTCTGAATCAGGCATGTCAGTCAAAACCCCTCCCAGTTGGGAGAAAAGTGCCAGGGCACATCTAGTCATGTGAGTCTGACAATTAATGGCTGTAACAGCCAAAGTTTCAGAAGTACACACTTTTTTCCCAAACTGCTCCATAGCATGGATGCCCTTGTCAGAAGGTAAAAGCTTAGAAGAGGAAAGCAGTTTAAATGGCTTATCTGTGGACATGGAAACAGCAGCAGGATCACATGAAGGACTTTTATACAAGTGTTTCTGACCTTCAGGAACTTTATAAAATATGTCTGGCTTCTTAGGGGCCAGAGGCTGTGGGTCAGGAGCCTGCAAACCTGCTGTAAATGTATCTGTAAGATTAGCTAAGGCAGGAGGGACTGCAGAAAGTGAGTCTATTTGCAGGAGTTCATAACATCTTTTCTGAACCTCTGAAACCTCGTAACAATCCCACTTAAACTGTCTAGTCATAAGGACCACTGTGTCTCCAAAAGAAAATTCCTCAAAAGGAGAGTCAGGGGACAAAGAATCTTCTTCATCAGACCCCAGGGCCAAAAGAGACTGCATCTGGGAGGAGCATGCTAAGGATTCTTCAACACAGTCCAACTCTTCACCAGAAGAATCAGAATCTCTAGGTCTCTTAGACAGGATGAAAGACCAGGGAACAGCAGCAGGGAAGGACAATCCTTGTGAGGGTTTTAGTGGCATAAGGGCATTAAACCAACCCTGAGTAAAGTCCTGCCACTCTTTGTGAGGATCCTTAGCCACGGTAGCCACATGTTAGGTTTTCTATTTCTTTTTTGAAGATAGATTTGATTTAACAAATCTGTGCTGATCAGATGTGATTCTCCCTCTGTACCAGAGGTATGGACAGCTTCAGCAGCTCCATGTTGGTCTCCAGCAGGATTGTGGCAGAGGGAACTGGCATTGGCACCGTCTGGTTCCTGGGTCCTTCAAGCAGCTTAAGGGAGATGTCCAGTAGAGGCTGGACAGCAACAGGTTCAGTATGTTAAGTAGGTTAAGTTTTTTTCTTAAGGGGCTGCTGTACTTCAGGGTGGGCAGATTTGACTATGGTACCCTGGGTCAAAAGCGTCAGAAATTGGTTTTCCAAATAAATAGAAAAGGATGACAGACAACTGTGGAGTGACCCAGGAACAAATGACATTCAAATATCACACTGACTATGGTCATCCATAGTAGCCAAACAAAAAAGGTACATCTCATGTCTATTTTTATGGAGAATCTGCCTCCCACACTCACATTTTCCCTTCCTGGATGACAAGAAAAGAAACTGCAAGGAGGAAAAAAGACAGGAAGAAACCCCATGGGGCACTTGTCTTTAGAAGGATCGGGAGATAAACCAGCTCAGTGAACAGCATACAGAGCGAATTCTAAAGTTGTGTTCTGACTGGTGAGAAAGATGTTCTGACGATTATGTGTCCATATATCACATGTACCTTATGTCTTGCACATGGGACAGTAATGCTCTCCCTGCCTGCATTTTTGCATGTGAAGTACCTTTGCCCTATTAATAACAAACTATATTTTCAACAGTGTCCTGTACCTTCAAGATGGTACAAACAACATAGAATTACGTAATAGGTAACACACGTAGTAACAATATAGACATACAAGACCATAGTATGTATAAACATCATACAAGTTTTTGCAGAAATACACAGTAACATACATTTAGGGGCTGAACAGTCTTGAAATGGGTGTAAGATTTTCAGACAAAGGTATGACTGAAACATAAATGGGCTACCCAGCTGATCAGAGCTACTAATACAGTATTGTACAATGCAAAATATGAGAAGCAATAAAGCAAATATCTGTGCCATAATGAACATATTACAATGTGTTTCTTTTTACAATGAAATGAAAAATCTAGCTGAGATGATGGATATATGACAGTTTCACAAGTAAAGTTAAATTTACTGGTCCCTGAGCTATTTTTTTGTTTTTTCTTTCAGCAGTTTAATCCTTGTGTTTGTATTCTATAATGACCTTACTATAATGATATTAAAAATATTGTTTAGACAGGGCTGGCATTTGGATATATGTATGATCTCCTTTGATGCAGGAAAACCTGTCATTGATCACCCCCCCATACAGCATTTTTGCACCCATCACAAGAAAATGTCCTCCCCTAGGCAGTCACTTAGTTTGCCTGTTGTTAAGCCCTGCTTTGCACAAATGGACACTACTGAATATAAACAGCAAATGACTGACTGTAGGTGAACAGATGTGTAATGTGGGTGTTCTCCCAGTGCGCAGCAAATTAGGGAAACTTTCTTATTGCCAGCGACTAATTACTCCTCACTTTCATTCATGTACACAAATCACAATCCTTACGACTTCTAAATTCAGTGTTTCTAGCTTCACTGCTTCTTGCATTACTCTAGAACTCTAAGTGAAAAAAGTTAATTCTAGGTCAGCAATTACCATCACATTATTTCAATGCCAGGACATAATCCCTTGAAGTATGTTATTAAAAGGTGTTGGACTAATTCTGAATAGTGAGGGGGAACAAACAATCTCTAATCTAGTCTTTTAACCTTTTTCAGGTCAAAGGTTATAGTAAGCCTTAGTTACACAAATCTTACTTGTGTATACTCTTGCTGGGGAAGAGGCAGGTGTATTAGTCAAATCTGTGAGGTGTTGTCCTAGCAAAATAACAAAATGCCTTTTAACACAACTCACTGCTGCAACTTGCTGTAAGAATAACTGGGTGGCAAATGTGCTTATCACATATAATGATAAATTTACATCATAAAATTCCAGAAATGCATCTTTTCCCTAACTAAATATATATTAGAAATATATATATTATAGATATTTAAAAAAGCAGCTGTGTGCCTCTCCATCTACAACCATTAAACCTCTTCTTATAACTTTAGTAAAAGACAGCAGTTACATTCATGACATCTTAATCTGCCACCATTATGAAGGCTTGCCTGTGTATTTAAGCTCCAGTGATGTTACTGAATAACAAAAAACACCACCACAGGTACTTAATTCCAGAAACAAAATCATAAACATTATATGCAAGACATGAGGCATCTGCTCTGAAATGTCTTAATTGTTCTTTACAAAGCATATTGCTATATGGAAAACAAGGTTTTATTTTCGGATATTTTGTGTTGGGAAGTATTTAATTTTCAGATAGATGTACAAAAAATAATATGCCGCGGTGGTATGGCGGTAGCGTTGTTACCTCACAGCAAGAGGTTCTCCCGTTCGATTCTCGGCTGGGCTTGGGAATGCCTTCTGTATGGAGTCTGCATGTCCTCCCCGCGTTCGAAAGACATGCGTGCGTAAATGGGTGTGCCTTCGTTGAAGGTTGGGCTCGAGCTGGCACCTCAGCGTTTCGTAAAAATCTACTGCCAATCATTAGTGGACCGGAGTTCTGCTGTGGCAACCCCTTACCGGGAAAAGCCGAAAGACAAACAACAACATAGATGTACAAAAAATATGGAATGTGGAAATGTTGCAAAGCATATTTTAAAGTTAAGAAGTTATGAAAAATACAATTCTGTAAAGTATCCTCAAGCAAGTAACTTTTTGGGATGTTACTATTTTTTCTCTGATGTCATAAGTAAATTGTGATGTTTTTCTCCCTACTTATCAAGGAAGCAAAGATAATGTTTCATTATCATCAATATCATGGGAAAGCATTTGGAATGAAAGCCTCCATCATATGAAAGTCTTACAGGCATTATCTTTGAGGGGACACAGAAAGCAGGTGACAGAGGTATTCACTGCACACGTGTTAGAGAGTTTATTTTGCGATAAGCAAATGTTGCTTGAATACATCACAATTTCTAGGGCAGTTTAAATCCCTGCCCCAGCTGCAAAAAATATTAAAAATAATGACAATTATATTTCATTCCATGTCAATCAATATTAACCCAGCTGCAGGATGTAGTTCTAAAAATGCTTGGTGGCAAAGACATTAAAATGGTATTGTCAGTTGTGCAATCGTAGCACACATAGCTTTGGTGCTGGAAGATCATAGTGCTGTGGGTTCTATTCCCACCTCAGGTACATGGATTCATTTTCAATACTGACACTGCAGTGCTGCACTCTTGACTATGCCATCCTTCAAAAGAGACATTAAACTGAGACCCCATTTGCCTGAGTAGGTGGTAGCTCTGGTCAATGTAAAATATCTAATCGCGCCTATCAAAAAGAGTAGAGGATGTTCCCTGATGCCCTGACCAATTTTCCCTAGGAATATAAATACCCTCTCAGGTCTTGCTTGAAAAGAGATCATGCCTATTGGGAAATATTAGGTCAATAAAGGATAAATAAAAAAAAAAATTAATTATCGTAGGGGCAACATAACCATTGATTTCTTCCGCAATACCTACCAGTATCAATACCAAAATTGACTGCATTTCTGATGCACCACAACCATATGAGAAGACTGATACAGAGAGGTAAGACAGAAAGCAGCAGAGAATGAGACACAGAGTTAGAAGGTCAGAGGGAGTGAGAAGTATGAGCTGGTGGAGGGCATGTGAAATGAATGATTGAAAACTATCTCTCTTTTGCTCACTTTCCTTTCCTGTTCTTATCTTCCATCCCCTGCCTACCTGTCTCTCCATTTCTGACTGGTAAGCTTCCTGATCTAATATTCCAAAGGAAAAAGCAAAGAAACAATCACATAAAACAGGTTTTCTTGTAGTCTTTGTGTCCCATGATCTCCCACTAGTCATTCAGCGTCTCTTAGTTTAGATCTTTAAAGCATGAATACATAGTTGACATTACATCCTATCTACTACTAGCTGGACTAAATTGTTGGCAAAAAAACCTCATAACATTTTAAAGGTTGTTCTCTCTCACTCTCTTCGTCACCTCTCTTGCGAACTGGTCAGGTTCAGGATGGCAGTAATCAGAAAGCCAGAAAAAAATTATGCTGAGTTTCTGGAGTACTATTTCAGACATAGTCTTCTTATATGGCATTGGCGCTTTTTCCATGATTAGTTTCTCTGCCTTGTACCTACTGGATGCTAAGTTGGGCCCTGGTTCCATATGACCTAAACTAAATTTAAAATGGGTAGTCTGAGAATAAATGAATGAACCCAAAGTCTGTCTTTGTCCTTGTTCTCTTCACTAGTCTGTTTTAGCTTGCTTCTGTACTAGACATCGAGCCATATTAATGCTTATTAATTTCTCAGCTCTCTTTTTCTGTCAGAATTTCAGATGGTCTATTTCAGACCACAAACTTTGTTCTTTTTCTCTTCAGCCTACTCTTGAGCTCTATATTCAGCACTACTTGGAATGCATTTGTACTTATTTGATAACCAGTTTGATTGGCTAGTCTGAAGACTCTTTTCTTAAACACTCTGCAGTGGTTGGGTGGCTGTGGTGGAGCAAAGGTTAGCATTGTTGCCTCACATCAAGAGGTTCTCCAGTTAATTCTTGGCTGGGGTGCCTTCTATACGGAGTCTGCATGTCCTCCGTGCAGTCACGTGGGTTTCCTCCAGGTGCTCCAGTTTCCTCCCACATTCCAAAGACATGCAATAGGTGGATTGGACACTCTAAATTGGCCGTAGGTGAAAGTGTGTGTGTGAGTGAGTGGTGTGAATGAACTACTGCAGCAGGGCTAGCCACCTAGCGGTGTAAACCTTGCCTCAAGATGATTGTCACTGCGGAAGTGACACCTCGACCTCATGTACAAAATCAGTAAAGGGGTTGAAGACGAATGGATGGATGGACATTAATAGAAAAAACATAATATTTTTCATTCTTTTCACTTATTGTATGTATATGTTTTTTAACAACTGCCATTCACACCAATACTGCATAAATTGCTCAATTCCTGTCTTCTTAAACCTCCTCCTAAATATTGTTCTCAGCAGTTCTACTTATTTCTATGTAATGTGATCCCTCTTCTTTCTAAAGATCTGATCTTCAGTTTTTTTATCTCCTTTACAACATTCAGTACTTCAGTTACAGTTGGTTTAGACCACTTTCTAGTAATTGCCTTTTGGCAGCCAATAGTATTAAACTTAGTAAGGCCTTAGTGTGTCTGGGACACTCAGATCTTATATTGCAGCTCAAAAGAAATAATCATTTGTTCCAACAACATTTCTGGCGAAGTACTCTGTAGGGAATTTTTAAAATCTGTCAGCTTGTTACATTCCCCAAAACAAGTTCCCAACTGTCTCTCTCTCTCTCTGTCAAACCACCCTTCCAGCATTTGCTATTCATCCAAGAAAAAATCCTCTGAAGTCTGCTTTGGGATAGAAATACCAAACAAATGTCCTAAACCTTCTGATGGATTTTGTTGTATACTTGGGAGCCATATAGATTTCCTCCAATTGTTCCTTGATATATTGCCTTTCCATGCTCGTCTTCCCAGTGTTTTCTAACTTGTGATTGAATTTTATAGTTACCATGCAATATTTTTATATGCCCTTCTAATTATCACATTTGAAATAATAACTTCTGTTTTAGACTCTACTAAAGGTTCAAATGCACTTTCCAGGTACAAGATGAGCATGAGGCAAATACAGAGGTAACAAACTAAAGACCCAGTAAGTTTGGTAACAAGTTGTATGTAGAATCAGACCTATAAAGAAATAGTATACTGATCACAATGTAAAGTAGAGGGTACTAAATAACAGCTTATAATAAACAATAAAACAGTGATGAATTAATCACCTCACAGATTAAACATCCTGTTATTTAAACTCACCCGGAGACTCCTTAAAGGGCCTATCAAGAGTTGTATGGCTCATGCTAAAAAGACTCTTTTACCTCAGCATACCTATTTGCAATTCAGAGTCATGTTAGCCCTGATGAGGAAATACCTCATTATCCACTAATTTCCATGTCTCTGAATCGCATTTACAACCATCATATGCTGATTGTTGCTTATCTGCATGTTGTGGTAGCAAATTGCTGCTTGTGTAGACACTGGCATTCCCCCCACCCATTCTTTCACACAAACAAGTACACACAAAAACACATACTCACATACACATACTACAGTCCCCTTACCTATTCCTAACCTGCCTGCCCTCCCCCCACTTTCTAATTGCTGAAGTGCCATTCCACCACCACCAATTGCTGTACTACTGCTGATGCTATTGCAACACTTCCGATCACAGTCATCCCTTGTGTCTACTGGTTCCTCCCACTCTGATCCCTGCTATCCTGTTGGTGCTGTTACTGCATTTAAAGAGTAATTCCTGAAGGTCTGCTGGAGCCCCCACCTTCCCAATCCTCATTCTCCTGTTGGTACTGTTACTGCACTTCCATTTTAAGAATAATCCCTGGTGGCCTAGTGGTTTCCCCCAACCCCCAATACCTGTTGTGCTGTCAGTGCCATTGCAGCTCTTGAGTAAGTATTTCCTGGTGGTCTAGTAGTTCCCCACCTCCGATCCCCAATCCATGCTTGTGGCACATGGTTGAACATGGCCTTTTGGCCATGTTCAATACCACATGTGGTGGGGATGACTGTGCTAATATACATAGCCACGCGATTTCTTAAATCGCTTAGTCATGCAGATGTCTTCCTGGAGATGGTTTCAGTGAGAGAGCAAATGACTAATTAGCATATGCCTCTCCTTCAGGAATGCTTCATTAGAATACATCACAGCTGTGGGAGCAGCCCTGTGTGGCACTGCATGATCTTGTGGTAGAAGACCATGTAGCACTGTGTTAGGACAGTTGCTGAATTTGGAAAAGGTACCATAATATGCACATGGAGGTATACACATCACAGTACCTTAATGAATCCCTGTCTCAGTTTTGTAGTGAAGAAAAATGTAGGAAAAGGGTTTGTAGGGCTATTTTGAGCTTGGTTATATATTACCAAGCACTAGATATTCTGGATTACATCTGCAAAGTACCACACTTCTATAATCAGATATGGAACTAAGTGCTTTGGATATCAGAGAAATGGGCACACTTCAGAGGGTGTGCATCCCCTAGTGCAAAGGCTACCTTGTGGTCTATCATGGCAGCTTGGCCACTACTAAGTGGTCATTATCCACACTATAGAGCAGGTAACAAGGGTAAAATGTTAATGTAAAGTTGCTTGTATATGAATAAATTTAGCATGCTTCTTCTGCCACTTAAAGCCACCTTAATTTTTTGAAAGGGGACTGACAGGGACATGAAAGGTCTATAAAACTGAAAACCCCATTAGATGTTGCCTGAAGAGGTCTACAGTTACAATTCAACCTAATCAAGCTTGCAGAATATGGTTTGCAATAGTATTTTAATATTTGGTATAAGCAGCCTTAACATTGCTGCATGTTTTAGATAATCTGTGACCTTGTGGGTTAATCTAACAAAGTTCATAGCAGGGTCAAACTCAATGCTAACATATTTAAATTCTTATTCCTGGACCACCTTTTAAACAGAAGGGTCAAATACATGGCATGCAGTTGTGCCTTGCCTTTGCACTGAGTTAAAGATGATTAGATTTGTTGTTTCTGTTACTTACAACCTTTATCCACTCACAGCATCAGCAGATATTACTAATACATTTAAAATATATCAAAGAAATATGTTTTTACCCTGGCCATTCCACTCCTTCCTAATACAGCTGTATGGTTTTACACAGGTATAAGCAGAAATGTTTGTTTTTTACTTGCAGTAAAATATTATCTCCTTAATTTAAAAATATATACTTTATTATTAGGAACAATCATATTCAATGTGTTTGTCTACGAACACACACAGTGCATGGAAAGCTGGCTGAATCTCTTTACAAACTATACCAAACAGAGGGGTGTACCTAGTGTGGGTAAAAGACTTGCAGTGGGTTTAGAGAAGCTGAAGGCAAGCTTCAAGAGATGGCTGTTCCACTTCATCCCTTTCCAATGCACACAGTGTAAGTGGGGAATGAAAACTATGGGTACAGAACACATAGGAGGAAGGGTGGGTGGAGGATTTATTCTCAAGAACACTGTGCAAGACAAGGACTTGGTAATTACTGTCAAAGGTATTAACAGTGTGGTTCACAACAAAAATATAGCGCTAGGCAAAGCAAATTTTAGGGTGCATATGCAGGGGTATATTGTCCAGGGAGAGGAAGATGATGATGTCCCTTTTTTATGTCCTCATAACACCTAAGGTCCTCATGAGACCACAGTTACGGTACCATGTACAATTTAGCAGGACTTATATGAGCAACAGGTTACACTGCTAAAGAGTTCTAAGAAAAGACTATCAGTGCTGTGTTGGGGGTAGTCAGAGTGTTTTATGAAGTGAGGCTCTCCACTTGGTAGCAGAAGGGACATGATGACTATGATTTTGGTGCAAAAGATAACAGGAATTATGATGAGGTTAAACAGGAACAGAGGGGCAGGGCAGAGCAGGATGGGGCCTGTTTCGACTGAAAGGGAATGGATATACCTACCACATAAAGGGAACACCGCTCAGTCATTTAGCAAAGTTTGAGATATCTGGAATGAGAGAAAGAAGGGGAGAAGGGAAGTTTTCTTGTACTACCTATAACACTTGCGGGGCACACCAAACAGATTTACAGTCTCCTGTTTCTGGCATTTTCTGATATTATAGCCAATCAGGATTTTAAACACTCAGAGAAGGAAACATACTCAAGAAATGCAAACTGATACACTCTTCCATTAAAATAAAGTTAATTGTCAATGAATAATCCCATCTTCAGCAGTCTGTGTATAGGACTATAACTTGACAGTTGGTTATATTCAAACACCATTGAAGTACCCAGAATTGCCAACAAAAGTATTTATTCCCAAAGCAGATCAAAGGTGACAGCTTGCAATTTAGGTTCCTTATCACTGTAGAGACGTCAGAAGAAAAAGAAGTTATGTCTTACCATAACGTTCCATCTGTATTGTTGATCCTCGTTCAATCATTACGCATGGGGTATCGGTTCCGACCTCGGAACCGAGCCGGCCATTTTCCAAGCTCGTGTCGGCTTCAAACTCTCGAGCTAAACTCTTACCCACAATCCCCCTCTCCCTATTACCTCAGATTGAGTTTGCAAGTAAAAAGAAGGTAAGGCTACCTCTGGTCAAATAACCTAAGAGAACCAGATGGTGAGATCCACTAGAAGCCACAGGATGGGGAAGGAGGGAGGGTCGTAATGACTGAACGAGGATCAACAATACAGATGGAATGTTATGGTAAGACATAACTTCTTTATCTGATATTGTTAATCCTCGTTCATTCCTTACGCATGGGACAGAGTCCCCAGCTACCTCTATTCCTGGGAGGCTCTCATGGAAGGACATTCCTGAGCACCATAGAACCAAAAAATGTTCTTCCCCCCTGGAGGCCAAATCCAATTTGTAATGATTCATGAAGGTATGAGGTGTAGCCCAAGTTGCAGCTGCACAGATGTCATGTAAAGAAGCTCTGGCATGGAAGGCAGCAGGAGTTGCCACCGACCTTGTTGAATGAGCTTTCATGGTAGTAGGCAATGAGATATTACGTTGTGTATAAATGAAGGTCACACAGTCCTTCAACCATCTAGCTAATGTGACCTTAGCAACAGCCAATCCTAATCTAGATCCAGAAAAAGCCAAAAATAACTGGTCAGATTTACGAAAGGACCTAGTCCTGTTTAAGTAAAAATAGATTTGCCTATGGATATCTAGGGTATGTAGGCAATACTCTCCTCTGTTTGAATGACTGGGAAAGAAAACTGGCAATTCAATGGTTTGATTAATGGACATTTCAGAGATCACTTTTGGCAGAAAGGATGGATTAGTTCTCAGAGACACTCTATCTTTATGAAAAATCAAGTATGGACTCTTGATACATAAAACTTGAAGCTCAGAAATACATCTGGCAGAAGTAATGGCAACCAAAAACAAGGTTTTCCATGACAAATGCTTGAGGTCGCAAGAAGAGGCTGGTTCAAAGGGTGGCATTGTCAGAGCTTGTAGAACTAATGATAAATCCCATGGTTGAATAGGTTCTCTAAAAGGTGGCTTCAGATGATTCACACCTTTTATGAAGATCTTGCACAATTTGTGGGACATAAGAGAGGAATCTTGGACACCCTCATGAAAATTAGAAATTGCAGCCAAATGAACTCTAATGGTAGAGGCCGATAGACCCGATTGGAAAAGGTCGGCCAGATAGTCTACTATTATTGACACTGGTGCTGAGAAGGGATCTACTTGTTTATCTTTCAGCCAACAGGTAAATCTTTTCCACTTGCTCAGATAAGTAATTCTAGTGGAAGACTTATGAGAAGCAATGAGAATATCACGTACTGGTAAAGAAAGATCATTCTGCCTGGCAATCAAGGGAATTGGAGTAGCCAAGCTGTGAGCTTCAGGCTGTTCAGTTGGGATGAATCAGGTTCTGTGGATGTGAGATCAACTCCTGGGTTGGATGGAGAATCCATGGTCGATCTAGTAGGTGAGGCCAAGGGAAGGGGAACCAAATCTGTCGAGGCCAATATGGTGCTATGAGGATCACCTTGCTCTTCAACCAACGGGCTTTCTTCTGAAACTGGGGAATGAGGGGAAAGGGTGGGAATGCGTAAAGAAGACCCGAGGGCCAATCGTGGACTAGAGCATCCCTGGGTGACTGTCCTGGAGGGGGAATCAGGGCGAAGTAGTTGGTGCATTTGTAGTTGGTCGGGGATGCAAAAAGGTCGCAGCAAGGATGGCCCCAGGGGTGGAAGATCTCCGCCGCTATCAAGGGATTCAGGGACCACTCATGAGGTTGAAGAATGCACCTGCTGAGTCTGTCTGCTATCATGTTGGAACTCCCTGGAATGTGCATTGCTAGAAGAAAACGGTTGGTAGCCATCACCCATTGCCATATCCTCATGGCCTCTCGACAAAGGGGGTAAGATTTGGTTCCACCTTGCTTGTTGATGTACCAGACCACCGCCATGTTGTCTGATTGAATTGCAATTGTCCCAGACAGCAGCAGGGGATGGAATGCTTGCAACGCCAGAAGCACCGTCCTCAGCTCTAGAACATTTATATGCAGATGGGCCTCCAGTTCGGACCAAGTGCCTTGGACTCTCTGTCCCTGACATAGCCCCCACCCACCACACCAGGGAGGCGTCTGTGGTCATTGTGGCCTTGGGTTGCTGGGGGGGGGAGAAGGGGTGAGACCATTGTGACAGATTGTGTGTCATCCACCAATTTAAATCCTGTTTGCACCTGTGGGTTACTCGAATCATGGCTGAAAGAGGATGCTGAAAGGGATACCATTGGGTGAGCAGTAACCATTGTAGAAGCCTCATGTGAAACCTGGCCAGGGGGACAATGGTGAT
The DNA here is from genome assembly GCF_019279795.1 of Protopterus annectens. Taxonomy (NCBI): domain Eukaryota; kingdom Metazoa; phylum Chordata; order Ceratodontiformes; family Protopteridae; genus Protopterus; species Protopterus annectens. Next base: position 1,106,937,289 of record NC_056730.1, read on the forward strand.
GGAGGCTGCCATGGAACCCAACAGCTGTACAATTGAGGGAGCCGTGGATTTCTCCCTTGAAAGGATTGGAATCAGTTGTTGCTTTATCTTTAAAATTCTGTGCTCTGGAATAGCAGCTCTGCAGTTCTTTGTGTCCAAGATAACCCCTATGAATTCTGTCGACTGAGATGGGGTGAGATTGGATTTTTGTCAGTTTATGGTTATGCCTAGCCTTTGTGCAGTGAGGAGAGAGTATGCCAGGGCTTCTTCCAGTAGATGTCTGGTGGGGGCGGAAATGAGCCAGTCATCTAGGTATGGAAACACCTGGAATCTTTGAAGTTGCAAGTGAGCTGTGATGACTGCCATGCACTTTGTGAACACTCTGGGGGCTGTAGAGAGTCCGAAGGGTAGTACTCTGAACTGGTAGTGACTGGCTCCCACACGGAAGTGCAGAAATCTTCTTGATGACCTGTCCACTTTTATGTGGTAGTACGCATCTTGAAGATCTAGCGAGCACATCCAATCATCTTTTTCCAAAAGCGGGAGGATAGACTATATTGTGACCATCCAGAATTTTTGTACTTTCACAAACTTGCTCAATACACTGAGATCCAAAATCTCCAGTCCCCGGTTTTCTTTGGCACTAAAAATAGTCTTGAGTAGAATCCGGATCCTATCTGGTCTGGAGGGACTATTTGGATGACTCTCTTTCTTAGCAGCTTTTCTATCTCTAGTGCTGCTTCTTCCCTTTGACTGGGTGGAACATCGGGAAGGTTTTTTGAAGCAACAGGAGAAATATTGAAGGGAATATGATAACCGCTGGTTATAATCCTTTGTACCCAAGAACTGATGGTGATGGTTAGCCAGGCAGAAGGGTACAAGGATAAACGACCCCCAACCACCTCCAGAGGAAAGGAGTTGGGCCGCTCTTCAGGAGCGCTAGTAGGGTTGGCCAGAGAAAGATTCCCTGGAACGCTGGTTATGCGGACCCCCTCTGCCCTGAAAGGAGCGTCTTCCCTGTGAGTTTCCCTCTCTGCCTCTAGGGGAGAACTTGGCCTGTGTGTCAAGGAAAGGACCTGAGATTTCTTGAACCATATCTTCTCACTCTTTTGGTTTCGGGAGAAAGCACGTTGAGGGGAAGAATAATGGACACCTACGGCAGAAAGGGTCTTACCATCCTGTTTACATCTGGCCAGTGTGCTTTTAACTTTTGGTCCAAACAATGAAGAGGCCTCAATGGGAGTGTTAAGAAAGGAAGCCTTACAGGGTTCTGCGAAATTGCACAAGCGCATCCAGGCGTGTCGTCTCAAGACCGCAGCTGAACCTGCTGCTCTAGCTGCTCCTTCTAATGCGTGAGATATCAGACTCATAGAGGAGTTAGATATTGACTCAGTGGTGGCCAGCTGAGAGGCCACTTTGTCACGGACCTCATCAGACACGGCACCAGCCAAGGTTTCAGAGAGCTCAGAAATAAGATCTTTTTGAAGCCTGGTAAAGTGTGCCATATAATTCAGGGACCTGATAGTAAGGGTCACTGATGCAAAGGTGCACTTCCCTATCCTGTCCAGGGCCTGGGACTTTTTGTTAGGCGGATGGACAGTCTGGCTTTCTTCTTCTGCCCGATCCTTTTTTGTTGTGGCCGCCAACACCAAAGCATCCACAGGAAGACCTTTTGACCAATAGGAATCCGTACCAGGGGGGGACAAAATCTTATCTGGCCTCCGGGGAATAGCTTTGACAGTGTCAGGAGCCTTCCAAGCATGCTGCACGAGAAGTCGGACAAGTTCATCGGCAAGTTGAGTAACCCAGGAAGTAGGGGGCCGGGCTTGAAAGGCCTGCAGGAACACAGATTCCTCAGAGGTCAGATTAGAGGACTGCCAGTCACCTCGCTGTTTCAGGATTTCGAGGATATAACCAAAGGATACCTCAGAGGGTGACAGAGAGGATCCTTCCCCCTCATCAAAATCTGTGTCTTCAGTGAGAGACTCCTCTGTGGAGTCCATGTGCTTCCTCTTACACTAACGTTTCCGGTGGACTTCCTCAGTGGGAGAAGCTTCGGAAGACAGCGGAAAAGGGGTTTCCTGTGAGAATATGTCCTGAGGCCCTTGCACCCGGTGTCCGCTCGGTGTGACTTGTGAAACCAGTGTACCAGAGGAGGGTGGAGGGATAGATAGTCCAGTATCGCCAGCAGCAGTGAAAGCCTTCCCCATCAGTTGGAAGGCTGGTCCACCTGAAGAGGAGTGAATGTCCATGACAGGGGTCACCCCTCCCCTAAGTGGCTCAGCCTGCTGACCCGGAGTCCCCGGATGGCTGTGGAGCAGCAAACTATGTGTGTCACAACTGACATCCTGGGTCGGGGCAAAACTTTCCTGCCATGAAGGCAACTGCGGTTCCTTAGTGAGATCCATAAAGGGAACTGCAGAAGGGGAAGACTGTGCTATATCCATGGACTTCAAAGGCAATGAAGGAGGAGAATAAGAAGGGCTTTTGGAGATGGGTGCTCACCTCCCAAGGAAGGATAGTTCCTAGGGGGGGGGGGGATACCTCTAGCCAAGAGCACCTGATCCACAAGACACAACACATCGTGTTCGGAAAGGCTTCTAGTGGACTTCACGGAGATTGAGGGGGAAACAGGCCTGTTCACAGAAGAGGCAAGCTCGGTGCCCATCTCACCAGTCTGCACTGAGAACAACGGTGCCAAGAGAGACTGGACTATGGGTGGCTGCACCGAAGAAGTCATCGGTGCCGAGGTCATGGTCTGCACCGACACAGGGATCGGTGCCAAAGTAGTTGTTGGTATTGAAGCTGGAACCGACAAAACTGGAGTCAATAATAAAGGCGTTGGTTCTGAGTAAGATGTTAGAGCCGACGTGGTCAAGGTCTGCGCCGACTGAGTGGTCGGTGCCGATACAGTGGTAATAATCTGAACCAATGAGCCCTCGGTGCCGATATAGTGAAGGTTGCAGGAGAAGACGGAGCTGAGATCACTGATGGAGTCGAAGGCCTCAGTGCCGAAGGTCGAGGCACCGAAAGCACTGGGGCTGACTGAGTGAGCTCCGGAGCTGAAACTTTAGCCTTTTTAGGTTTTGGTTGGCGGGAGTCTCCAGCCGGGGACGAAGGCAAAGATTTAGCCTTGGTAGGACCATCCAAGATTTTCTTATGGGCTCTAGGAGGGGTTGAGGCCTCCGACCCAGAAATAGCCTCTGAAAAGGGAGATTTAAGAAGTCCCTTCAACAACAACTTGTTTTTCCTTTCCAACAAAGTTCTATTTGAAAAATTTTCACAGATAGTACAGGGCAGGTCAACAGATAAGTGGGACGCCCCCAAACAATAAACGCACAAAGAGTGTGCATCAGATGTAGGTAGTTTGTGTCCACAATCAGAACACCGTTTAAACCCCGGACTACCTTTCTTATCTGCCATGATAGTAAAATTAGATAGTAGAAAAGGGTACCAGCAATGGTACAAAGGAATACCCAAAGGCATGAAAAAAAGGAACGATTACCAACGACAGTAAGGGGAGAAATACCTCGCGGTAAAAAAGTAGAGAAAAGAGAAGAAAAAACTCAAGAAAATATGGTCACTAGATGTGATAGGGTAAGAGACAATGAAATAGAAACTTTACTGACAGAAAAATAATATAAATGACTATTAGACAACAAATAACTGTACTTAGCTCAAGAGAAGCAGCTTGACACGACCGAATGGCAATGCGGCAAATGAAATCTGAGGTAACAGGGAGAGGGGGATTGTGGTTAAGAGTTTAGCTTGAGAGTTTGAAGCTGACACGAGCTTGGAAAATGGCTGGCTCAGTTCCGAGGTCGGAACCGATACCCATGTGTAAGGAATGAACGAGGATTAACAATATCAGATTAAAGGTTTTATGTTGGATGCGGTAGTTGTTTTTGGCAAACTAGGCCTCAGATCCAGCTAACACCATAACTTCTTTCTCTACACATATACTCACACACACACACACACACACACACACACACACACACACACACACACACACACACACACACACACACACACACACACACACACACACACACACACACACACACACACACACACAGCTCAGATTTGGCATCATTTTTACATCAAAAATCTCCCAGTACATCTTTAAACAAGTCAGACAATGTATAGCAGCTGTAAAAATAAAAACAACTTTTTTGATGGCATAATAATTTAAGGGAATGTCAAGCTAAAATAAGATAAGGCTTCATAACAAATACATAAGAGACATACAGGCTGTGATCTTACCCTAAATAAAGAAAAGTGAGTCTGGCAATAATAAATTATAGTTTTATGATTATTTTCCAGAAATGTATGTCACCTGATCCTAAGGAAGTGAATACACTTAACAATTAAGCTTCATCAGGAATTTGCCTGCATGGAAGACTATAGTGCATGTTTCACACAATACTTTTTTTTCATCATTTCTTTAGTGATTTTTCTCCACACTGCCTGCTGACCATCCAGTTCTCCATGTCCTGACTTGAAAGGGGAACAAATCATTAAGGCAGCCATGATTTTTTTTTCTGTACAACCAATTTTTTTTCTACAGAGCAGCTCAGATGAACAGAATGCTTGCACTGCTGGGTCCTTTGAATGCATGCACTTCCACATGAATCTAAACTTGGCCAAAGTGCATGGAGCTTGGTGAAGGTGAGTGACAAAACAAAAAAGGTCAAAGCCAGTATTCATAAAAGCTACCAGGACTGCCATAAAGAAGAGACTTCCCTGGAACCAACAGGTATTTGCAATGATGACAGGCTACAGGAGTTCAACGCATCCTAGCAGAGGAAAGACTCTAGTAGGCCTTATGTTCAGCTACCACTTCAGGGCTGAAATCCCCAAGGGCTTCACTATTTGTATTGCATTTGTTAGGAGACTCGGCCTCTGCTGGGTGTCAGCATCTCAAAGACCAAGCTGTGTCCCTCTCCTATGATGGTTGAGCTTTTGACAGCTGCTGACCTGACACCACTAATCAGTCTTGGTCTGTCTGTATCACAGTCAGGATTTTATCCTTCTGGGCCAGGGAACAGAATGGCTGGTCCACTAGAAGAACTAATGAAGAAAGCCTTTATTTTCAGTGGTCTAATTCACGTCAGAAAACTTTCGACGAGCTGAAGCACAGACGTATGAACCACTTTTAGAAGTACTGTACTGTGGGACTAGGGGTAATAATGAGTCAAAAAGTATATGGCTATGCAGTTGTGATTGCTTGCACTTTTACATTTCTTGCAGAGGTTGAAAAAAGATTGTCATGTTGAAAAGGAGTACTTAGCACAGTGTGGACATGAGAACATTTCATAGGAATCATATCATAGGATTCATAAGAAATACAAGGCAAATGAGTCTGGCAACTATTTACTCTTTGCCATGTACCTCCTTTATCAAGGAGGAGGAGGCCAGTTAATTCAGTGGTGATTTCATAATAATCATCCAGTCATCCAGTTCCCATTTGAAGGCAGACATGTATTACACTGTTGACTTTGCTATGGGAGTATATTCTGGAGGTTTTGAAGGTACTACATAATGAACTTATCTGACCAGTATGTTTTATTTATTTGCTGATGAAAATCTAGATGCCTAGTTCTGGTATTTGAGGGACTGCTTGATGTGTGGGGATACTCATACAATATGTCCAGAATCACTGCATCTTTATTGCATTGATAGACATTCCTCTTCCTCAGAAATCTAAAAGATACTGAATAAAGAAACAGTGCTTCCAGTCTTTGCTAGTAGTTCAGGATTTTTAACTTTAAGTGGCCTCCTGATTTCAAATGGTTACTGTATTGGGAGTTATGATCAGTGTAGCCCATATATGCTTCGCTATCTTCTTAGTTACAGGCCTCTGGGGTTTTTCTAGTTGTTCGATATGTGCAGTGTGATACATCCCAAAGGAGATACTATATTCAGTAACTGGCTTGATCAATGCTGAATACAAGGGGACAGTGACTTCTTGAGATCTGGATGATAAACATTTAACAAATAGCTGGGGTAAGTAGAAGGACTTTATGACTACTGTTGTTACATGCTAGGGAGCATTCAGGGATTTAACCTCTTGAACCATATAGCAGGCTTTCTAATTAACAATATTTAATCAATATATGCTTTACCTGAAATTCTCTAGTCTACCCCTTACTTTTCTGACAGTCAGGCAACTTGAAACTTAGATAAGTTTGTGCCAAATTCAGTGCCATCAAACCTTGTTTTTTGTTAGGCCAATATCCCACAACCCCATGTGGAATGCTATCAGGGGCAGCTCTTTGTAGTGGCTGCTAGGCTGCAGTCCCTCCAACAAAACCATATCTTCCCCATATACATTATTATTATTTAAACTTAAAATTAAAAAAATATATAGTTTTCTTATTTTGGAACTTGGAAACTTTGTGCATGCAACTATGCATGCACAGAGTTCCATGCTCTGCTAAAAAATAATCAACTTACTCCTTATGTTTGTAAAACAGACCAGTGTTATTACAAGTTTCCATGCTTTTTGGAAGCAGCAGAAATGTCACTTTGGGAGGGCTGACTGGGCTGCTGTATGAAGCAGCTAAGCCTTTCCTCCATGACTGAGGCAGCCTGAAGAGTGTGAAGAAAGTGAACAGGGACAGGTTAGAAGCACAATGGTAACCTTCTTGTTTTTAATTAAAGTTGTATTTGTTATCACAGGACTGTAAGAACTTATTTTCAGTGACTGACACAATAAGAAGAATGTGAATTTAAATACATATCTAAAATACAAGTCTATATCTCTAACGCTTGTCATTATTAAGTGTAATCTGCCAACTTTTTCTCACAAAGTTGCTGAGACAGAGCAAGATCTTGTGCCAAAATCAGGGATATTTGAGAAGTGTTGTGTGTGTATGTTGTGGAGGGGAGTGTAGAGAGAGAGGATTGCCATGGGTCGCACTGTATTCTTTTGACAGTAAAAAGCTAAAATAAATTCTCAGGCACTTATTTATGTATTCATTCAATTGATAATGAGCAGAGATCAGAGTTGTATACAGCTATATGGCTGACTGTAACTGTGGTTGTGTGTGTGTGTGTGTGTGTGTGTGTGTGTGTGTGTGTGTGTGTGTGTGTGTGTGCAGAAGAGTTGTAATGGGTTGCACTATATGGTTCTGACAGCAACAAACTGAAAGAAATTCCTGGGCCACTATTACTTATTCGCTTATTTCATTGTAAGATGAGATCTGAGGTGTGTACAGGTATAAATGTGGTTATAATTGTGGTCACATCTGGGTAGGAACGTGATTTTGCAAAAGGGTGTTGTAATGGGCTGCATTGTATGGTTCTGATAGCTGCAGACTGAAGTAAATTCCCAAGCCATTATGTATGTATTTACTAATTTATTTTATTGCATGCATAAATCTGAGGTGAACACAGTCATACAAGTGGCTGCAATTGTGACTACATCTCTGCACTGCATAGTTCTGAGAGCATTAAGTGGAAATATATTATTGATTCATTTACAATTATTTCTATTCATTCAGTTGATCACAAGCAGGAATCTGAGGTGTTTACAGTCATGTATGTGGCTATAATTCTGGTAAATTGCAGGCATGTGTGTGTGTGTGTGTGTGTGTGTGTGTGTGTGTGTGTGTGTGTGTGTGTGTGTGTATGTGCAAATGGGAGTTACAGTAGATGTCATAACTGTCAACTGTCCAGAATGTTGCAGAATTTCTGTATTTTTGCCTCATATTTTTTATTTGCTTCTCAGAAAATTTTCACCAACAAATCACTACACAACCCTCCCTCCCTAGTAATTAGACCAAACCTGTTTTCCAGCTCACCACTGTTAGGATCACTCTTCTATATGATTTATAAGACTCAGAAACAGTTTTATCTCTGCCTAAAAACACCAAAGACCTCATTCAGATTATTCTCCATAATCTTTATACTCCTTCTTAAGAGTAACATTGAACCCAACCCTGGCCCAACAACTCCCTTTCCTCAACATCAAAACTATTCCCTTACTACACTGGTCTATGCCCTTGTCAATTCATATAGCTTCAGAAACCATCTAGTTCAAATTTTCTTATCAGTACTGCACTGGTTTTATTTATTTGCTTAACAGTACTGCTACTGCACTGTTTTTATTTATTTGTTTGACTGAGTTATTTACTTTTCTGTGTCTGCATTTATACATTTGCTGACCTCTGGTTGAATTTTTGTTTCCTGATCTTTGCTGAATTTTTTTTATTTCTGCTGTAAGGCATCTGGCACAGCATTTTAGCAGGGTGTTTGTGGAGAATTCATTCCAGCGTAATAAAACTGCTCTAACAGCTTCTGTGTTGTCTGACTGCCTCAAAGTGTGGCTTTGGAAGAGTCTTTTATGTTGCTGGTATAAAAATATTACCTTTGTGTGAATTTCTGATTATCTTGCTTGAAGCTCCATTGTGCCTGACTGAAAGTGCTTCTTAAACAGTCTGGAATTACAAAGCTGACTGACATAAGTATATTTTTTGCACTTTATCTAACTGTTAAGTGTTTCTTATCAGTACTGAACTGTTTTATTTATTTGTTTGACTGAATTATTTACTTTTCTGTGTCTGCATTTATATATTTGCTGATCTTTGGTTGAATTTTTGTTTATCCCACACAACTGCTGTTGTGTTCTTAAAGTTGGTGACTTTTGCTGTTGCCTGCCCCCACTGTAAATTTTCTCTGGGACACTCCTCCCAGTCGCATCTCATTAGCTCATTCTACCTAATACAAAGATCATTTGGGAAGGCCAAACCCCTTAGTTCCTTAACTTTAAATAATCTTCTGTTCCTCCTTTCTCCCCTTCCAACTCACTAACAAAACAAAACAAAACAAAAAAAAAACACTTTATTCAGCTGCTTTTACTGGATTTGTGTTTCCTCCTCCTACTCTATTACTTCATCTTGCTTTTTCTGTTACTTGCTGCTGCTTGTTCTCTAAAGTGCTCAATTGCATATTTTCTGTTGCATTTATTACTGCTTGTTTATAGCCTATTTAAATTGTAAGTCTTATTCTAAGCCTCTTAGTTTTGGTTTAAGCACTTGAGCTTTAGGCCTATCTCTTAGCTTTCTCTGGCCTTTCTGCCCCATATTCCAAATATGGATAGACAGTTTCCTACAGTTTCTCCCGCCAGTCTGGTTCATATGGGCATCCTGAGACAGTGTAGCAACTGCCTCATGTACACAGACAACCATCTACTACTACCACCTAGGAAAGGAGCCTACAGTCTATGCTCTCTCCCTCAAAAAACAGTATATCTGGCACTGAGAAGGTTGTCAACACAATCACTACACATCAAACACCACCCACATCTACACAACACACACCCACATATATGAAGGCCCTCAACAAAAACATACCCAAACAAAGGAGACCTCTGAGGCAAAAACACAAGTGATCTCCACAGCCCTCCACATCACATACCATGCATAGTTCACACACCTGTGCCTCACAGCCACCAAGGCTTAACCATAAACCCAACATATTAGTCATAGGAGACTCCATTGTGAGACACACAGATGTGCTTCTCATCAGGCTGGATAAGGAGAAAATCATGGTTAGTTGTCTGTCAGGGGCCAGAATCCGCCATATCACACATGCACTCACATCTTCTCCTATCTTTTTCCATCGCCAAAAAATGGAATTCTCTCCCCTCATCTCTAAGAATTTCTGAGAACTCTGAACACTTCAAAACCCAGCTGCATTCTTACCTCTCCCAAAAATGGAAATGCAATTGCACTCCACCTACCTAACCTGCTTAATACATAAATACTTTATAACACACAAAGTTTGTTCTTCCTTACCCACTATTGATTAACCCTATGTACTGCCTTCATGCTAATGCTGCCTCTATACCACTCTCAGAGGATTTAAACCTCTGTATTAATTTAACTTATGCTAATATTCACGCATAAATAACTCATCCATGCTAATGTTACTTCTATATCATTCTCAGTTGATTTAAACCTCTGTATTAATTTAACCTTGTACTACTGTTCTCAACCACTAAACATGCAAATATGCTTTACATCCTTCTTCAAGCTGCTGTTTAACTTTTGTTTAGTTTTTGCTATTTTGTATGTAAAATTTGTTTAGTTTGTTTCTGTTTCCACTATGTATTGTATTTCACATTATGGAGCTTGTACTATGTATTATTGGAGCTTTTCTTCACGGGCCTCCACTGAAAACGGGCTCTTTGAGCCCAGTGGACCTCCCTGGTCATCAAACTGGAAACAAATAAATAAAATAAATAAACATTTCTGAACAACCGGTACTGTTATGACTCTGTCATAGTCCATGTTAGTGTGAATGACTTGAGACGTACCTCCCTGGATTATATGAAGAGAGACATGATTGACTTCACTGAATATGTGCCTCAGGCGGGTATGTCCCTAGCTTTAATTCATTCTCTCCAGTACAACCCTTTGGAGTGTGTACCTTTAACTCCCAGTGGGTGTGGCTTCAGCCTTTAAAAATGAAGTTATTACCTTAGAGTTCTAACAAACAGTCATTGACAGAGGCCATATAGCAATACAGTTGTGTTTGCCATCATGTATGCTTCAAGATAAAATATTCTGATACCTTGTATGTAGCATGGTTTTGGAATTATTACTGCAAATATGAACAGGCAATATTTGATGCCTAGAGGTGCAGTAGGCAGTAACTGCAGAAACGCCTGGAGATGTCACTCGGTTGTAATGAGCAGCATTCTACCATCATCTAGAATGAGGTCTCAATACAAACAGAAAATGATTGACTTTAACAATTGGCTTAGTTTCTGGTGTCACTATAGGGGGATCCAGTACCTGACAACCTGGGAATGACCTGCATCTGTTTCACTTGGGCTTCAGGCTTCTGGCAAAGGCTCTTGCCTCCCCCATAGCGTATTTTTAGGAACAGTGATGAGGTTTAAAACTATCAACATAAAAATTTCAACAAAATGCAAATTAAAGGTCATGCTGCTAAACTCTAGAAGCCTAAACATGGAACTGCACTCATTGCAAGCATTCCTAACTCTGGAAAATGCTGACATCTGTGCAGTCACAGAAACCTGGTTCAAAGCTACAGAGAGCACCACAGCTTTGCCTAGTTACTCATCTTATCATACATTCAGACCTCAAACTGTGGGCAGTAAAGCCAAAGGAGGTAGAGTTTCAATATGTATCAAAGACATACACACCTCCAAGCTGGTCAAACTTTATGATGCACAGGAGACACTCCAGGTGCAGTTAACCATTGACAAGACCTCTATACAAATCATAGCTAGCTACCGGTCCCCAAACCTGACTCAAGATGCCCAGTCCACCTATCTGGACCTCTTAGAATCTATCAAGATTCAACCCTTTACCCTGATTCTAGGTGACTTTAACTACCCAAACATAGACTGGAATAACTACTCATGCCGGAACACAAACGCCAATAGATTCCTCGATTTTGTCAATGAAAATGGTTTGGAACAGCTAGTCAGTACCTCTACATAAGGTGATAATACCTTGGACTTGGTATTAACCAACATAAGTAACCACTGCAGCATCCCTGCAGTATCATCCTCCCTGGTAAGATCCAACCATAAGGAGGTCACTTTTGAAGTCATCATCTCCCCCGACCCCCTTATGGCTAGGGTCAAACAAATAAACTTCTCCAAAGCTGATTACAGCCTCCTGAGGGATGGTATAAACAGCTTCACAGTCCTTTCCCCCTTCTCTAGGAAATGGCACCATTATCCAAAACTATACCAAAGCACTATACGATCATTTATATAGATGCATGGAATCAGGAATACCCAACAGGACTAAATCATCCTCCGCAAGGAGGAGTAAACCAGTATGGCGGACATCTGCAATAAATAAACTCTATAACAAAAGAAATAAATTGCTGTCCAGGACTAATAAGGAGGAGGTGCCCAATTGGAAGCAATCTCTTCTTAGCCTGAACAAGCAAATAAGAGCACTAGTGAAATCCTCCAAAGCAAACTTCGAGTCCAAATTGGCCAGATCTACTAGAGACAATCATAAGGCCTTCTTCACATATGTCCCCAATCTCAAAGGAAGCACCCAGATCTGTTCAGAACTGCTGGTCAAGGACACCACATATACAAATGCCATAGATATAACAAACTTGCTGGCTGACAGATTCAGTGAAAACTTCACCCCTCTGTCCCCCCCATCAGTAAATCAGGACATCCCCAGTACCTTCCCCCTTTCCTTTGTATCTAGGGAACAGGTCATCACTGCTCTCTCAAAGGCAAAAAATACAGCCTCCATGGGACCCGATAACATCCCAGGCTGCATCCTACATGAACTCAGGCAGGAAATTGCAGTACCATTAGGTGCCCTATTCAACCAAAGTCTGAGTACCGGCTTTGTCCCAGCTGAGTGGAGGACAGCCACTGTCAACCCTTTGCACAAAGGTGGAGCATCCACAGATCCAGGAAATTATAGACCCATAAGCCTAACTAGCCTGATCTACAAGGCCATGGAATGGATTATCACGGACCTCATTAACAAGGACATTGGCAACCTCCAAACACTCGATCCCACACAGTTTGGCTTTGTCAAGGAGAGGTCATGTCTATTAAATTTGGTCGACTTGTTTGAGACAGTCACCAAAGCCATGAATGAGGGGAAGATTGTGCACACCATCTACCCTGACCTGGCCAAAGCCTTTGACACTATTCCACACTCGGGCATAATAGATAAACTCTCTCAACTAGGCATCAATCCATATATTACCAGATGGGTAGGTAACTGGCTCACTGATAGAACTCAGTTAGTCAAAATAGGGGAAGCCACCTCAAGCAGTAGACCCATAAGGAGCGGTGTACCCCAGGGTTCGATCTTGTGGCCTCTGTTATTTTGGATATACTTTTCTGAGGTACAGGCCAAAATCAGTGGGCTATGGCTGACTAAGTCTGCAGATGACTGCAAGCTGGGTGCTGTCATCAAATCCCCTAGTGATGTGGACATCCTCCAATAGGGTCTCACCCAAACAAATGACTGGTGCCAGAAACATGGCCTCAAGCTGAACATGCAAAAATGCATCATCATTCCCTTTGGGGAGAGTGATGTCCCCACAAAATATCACATTAATAACAATGTCCTAAGCACGCAATTAGTCATAGGTTCATAGGTTCATAGGTTGGTACTAGGCTATCAGCCCTAGGGCCTATACAAGCCTAGCCATAACAATTCCCTGGCTATTTCTTCCCACACTATTTACTTCCCTGGACCCCTGTCTAGCAGGGCGACTGACGTGATCCTGGGGTGAATTTCCTTTCTCCCATCCAATCGTCAATGTTCCTTTTGAGGAGGGCCAAAGAGGCAATCTGCTTGACATGTATGGGCAATCTATTCCAGAGTATGGGAAGTCTCTGGGTCAGGAACCTATCCCTTCAGCATGTTTTGTTTATTATAATGACAAGGTTTAGATCCCTGGAGCGTGTGGCTCTGAGGGACTGGGATTTCTTTAGGTGTAGCATGTCCAACAGCTCTGGGTTTTACATGGCCTTGTATGTTAAGCAGAGATCGCCTCTGAGTAGACGATATGCGACAGAGTATAGCTGGAGTTTTTTAAGGCGGTCAGCGTAGGTCATCTGCTTTAGGCCTGTGATTCTTTTAGTGAGGTATTTCTGTGGCCTTTCCAGTTGTTGCAGATGTCTTGAGAGGTACATACCAAACAGGGTGTTGTATTCTATAATGGGTCTAATAAGCAATGAGTACAGTGGGACAATGACCTCCTTTTTTCTTGAGGAAAAGACCTTAGTGATGAGGTGTGCCACACAGAAGGATTTCCTGACTGTTGTGGCTATGTGGTTATCGAAGGTGAGACCACTGTCCACCTGTGTCCCTAAGTCTCTTATCACACTTTCGGTGTTTAGTGTACTGCCACCTATATGGTAATTCAAGGGTACTTTTTTTTTTCCCAAAGGGGATAACTATACATTTCTTGGCATTGAGCTTGAGCCCATGGCTCTGGCACCAAGCATCTGTTCCTGTAAGGCCCTTTTGTAGAGTATCCACATCATTTGGGGATTCAATAATGGCTCCCAGTTTGCAGTCATCTGCGAACTTTGTTAGCCAGAGTCCCTTAGTGTTGGTCTGTACTTCAGAGAAGTAAATGCCAAACAAGAGCGGTCCCAGGACTGAACCCTGAGGTACTCCACTTGTCACTTGTATGGAGCTGGATTTGGAGTCGGCTACTTTTACAGTGTGAGTTCTATCAGTAAGCCAGTTAGCAACCCATTGGGTGATGTAGGGATTAATGCCCAGCTTAGTAAGTTTATCTATGATTCCAGAGTGGGGGATGGTGTCAAAGGCCTTGGCAAGGTCTAGATAGGCTGTATGGACCACCTTACCCTTGTCCATGGCTCTGGAGACTGATTTGAAGAAGTCAATCAGGCTCAGGAGACAAGATCGGCCCTTCATGAACCCAAACTGAGTAGGGTCCAGTGTTTGAAGATTGTCAGTGTCTTTGTTTATAAGTTCCATGATAATACGCTCCATGGCCTTGCAGATAAGACTCGTCAGACTGATGGGATGGCAGTTTCCGGGATCCAAGGTGGATCCCCCTTGTGGAGTGGGATAACTGTAGCTGTGCGCTGCTCAGTGGGCATGAAACCTGAGTTGAGGCTATGATTAAACATAACACTTAGGTGAGGTGCCACTTCATATTGTAGTTCATGTAGTACACAGCCCAGGATGTCATCTGGTCCCATGGATGCTGTATTCTTAGCTTTGGAGAGTACATTTTTTACCTGTGTGGCCATTATTACTGGAATTTGGCAATCTTCCGGTATTGAGATGGGCCATTTAGGGGGTGAGAGGGAGGTGAAGCTGGCACTGAATCGATCTGCCAGGATATTGGCAATATCCTTGGGATCAGTATATTTAATGCCATTCTGTTTTAGCTTAGAGCAGATCTGAGCATTGACATTTAGATTCTTGACATAATTATAGAATGCCTTGTGGTTGTCTTTGGAATCTTTGGCAATTTTATTTTCGTAACTAGCTTTGGAGGATTTTATGAGGGATCTCAGTTTCTTACTGAGGCTAGTAATGGAGTTTTTTGCATCCTGGGATTTTCCTCTTTTCTGCAACAGTTTCTTCCTTTTGTTGTAAAGTTTGTTCAAGGCAGGGGACCACCAATTGGCTTCCTTTTTTTGGATGAGAGCATCTTGGTTCTATTTGGGATGGCACGATTCATGCATGAGTGGATGTGCTCATACAGTGCCTTAGTGTAGGATTCAGCATTTGAACTTTCAGTTCCTGTCCGCATGGGTGTCATGAAGTTTGTCACTTCTGACTTGAGTAGCATGAAGTTGGCTTTGGAGAAGTTTTTTATGGATGTTTCCTTACTGGGGGTGGGGTGGGATGTGGATATTAAGGGTGATTAGTTTATGGTCAGACCTGACTAACGAGGTGGTGACCATAGGTGTGGAGCATCAATTTCCCATGTTGGTAATGACCAGGTCTAGGATATTGGAGCCCCTGGTTGGACTATGGATTAGTTGATCCAGTGCGTTGGAATTTATGAATTCCAACAACCTTTGGGCAAAGGTGTTAGTACACGAGTAGTTTTCACAGTTAATGGCAGGGTAGTTAAAATCACCCAGTATTAGGGTGTTTGGTTCTATCTTAATATTTTCCAGTATGTTTAGAAAGGTGTAGTGAGAATCTTGGGGCATGGTGGGGGATCTGTAGCAAGCTACAATTTGGACTGCAGTCTTACCTAGTGTTAGTTGCACCTGGAGAATTTCAGACACATTGTGTTGGGCAACTAGCCTGGTGGTGTGAATATCCTTGGTGAATATTAACACTCCTCCACCTTTAGTGTTTCAGTCCTGGTTTGGTGGCCGAAAAGTGTGGTAAGAGTTGTAGCCTGGTATTGCAGGGGTGCTCTCTGGAGCCTTGAACCAAGTCTCAGTTACTGCACAGATATCGATGTTCTCCATTTTTAGGAGTGCCTCGAGAGAGTGCATTTTGAGGTTTAGACTTCTAGTATTGAGTAGCATTACCTTCAGATTTTGCATGCTTGTACCTGTTATGGTGGTGGTTTTGTCTTTTGAACTTTGCCTAAAAAAGGCACTATAGGGTTGGCAACAGCCTTAGCCAGTAACCTGAATTCCAGGGGCGACAGGTGCAGACCATCTCTGGCAAAGCATCGTGGTCTGTCAATCATATCATCCCAGGCAGACAGATACTGGATCCCCTTTGAATGACACCAGAAGCTTCGTGCAGTAACTGAGACCTGGTTCAAGGCTCCAGGGAGCACCAGTGCAATACCAGGCTACAACACTTACCTCACTTTTCGGCCACAAAACCAAGACTGAAACAATAAAGATGGAGGAGTGTCCATATTCACCAAGGATATTCACACCTCCAGGCTAGTTGTCCAACACAATGCATCTGAAATTCTTCAGGTGCAAATAACACTAGGTAAGACGACAATCCAAATTGTAGCTTGCTACAGATCCCCCACCATGCCCTAAGATTCTCACTACACCTTTCTAAACATACTGGAAAATATTAAGATACAACCAAGCACCCTAATACTGGGTGATTTCAACTACCCTGCCATTAACTGGGAAAACTACTCGGGTACCAACTCCTTTTCCCAACGGTTCTTGGAATTCATAAATTCCAACACCTGAAGCAACTAATCCATTGTCTCACCAGGGGCTCCAATATCCTAGACCTGGTCATTACCAACATGGGAGATAGATGCTCCACACCAGTGGTCACCACCTCATTGGTCAGGTCTGACCATAAGCAAATCATCCTTGACATCCACATCCCACCTTCACCTCCCAGTAAGGAAACCTCCTTAAAAAAACTTCTCCAAAGCCAACTTCATGCTATTGAAGTCAGAAGTGACAAACTTCACGACACCCATGAAGATGGGATCTGAAAGTTCAACTGCAGAATCCTACATTAAGGCACTGTACGAGCACATCCACTTGTGCATGAATCGTGCCATCCCAAATAGAACCAAGATGCTCTTCTCCAAAAAAAGGAAGCCAATCTGGTGGTCCCCTGCTATAAACAAACTATACAACAGAAGGAAGAAACTGTTGCAGAAAAGAGGAAAATCCCAGGATGCAAAAAACTCCCTCACCAGCCTCAGTAAGAAGCTGAGATCCCTCATAAAATCCTCAAAAGTTAGTTACGAAAATAAAATTGCCAAAGATTCCAAAAACAACCACAAGGCATTCTATAGTTATGTCAAGAATCTAAATGGCAATGCTCAGATCTGCTCTGAGCTACAACAGAATGGCATTAAATATACTGATTCCAAGGATATTGCCAATATCCTGGCAGATCGATTTAGTGCCAACTTCACCCCCTCTCACCCCCTAAAGGGCCCATCTCAATATCAAAAGATTAATTCTGGTAATCACGGCCACACAGGTAGAAACCGCACTCTCCAAAGGTAAGAATACAGCATCCATGGGACCAGATGACATCACAGGCTGTGTACTACATGAACTACAAAATGAACTGGCACCTCACCTAAGTGTCATGTTTAATCATAGCCTCGCCTCAGGCTTCATGCCCACTGAGTGGCGCACAGCTACAGTTATCCCACTCCACAAGGGGGGGATCGGCCTCGGATCCCGGGAACTACTGTCCCATCAGTCTGTCAAGCCTGATCTCCAAGGGCATGGAACGCATTATCACGGAACTTATAAACAAAGACATTGGCAACCTTCAAATACTGGACCCCACCCAGTTTGGGTTTGTGAAGGGTTGATCTTGTCTCCTGAATCTGATTGACTTCTTTAAATCAGTCTCCAGAGCTGTGGACAGGGGTAAGGTGGTCCACACAGCCTATCTGGACCTCACCAAGGCCTTCAACACCATCCCCCACTCTGGAATCATAGATAAACTTACTAAGCTGGGCATAAATCCCCACGTCACTTGATGGGTTGCCAACTGGCTTACTGACAGAAACCAGACTGTAAAAGTAGCTGACTCCAAATCCAGCTCCAGACAAGTGACAAGTGGAGTACCTCAGGGTTCAGTCCTGGGACCACTCTTGTTTGGCATCTACTTCTCTGAAGTACAGGCCAACACTAAGGGTCTCTGGCTAACAAAGTTCGCAGATGACTGCAAACTGGGAGCCATTATTGAATCCCCAAATGATGTGGATATTCTACAAAAGGGCCTTACAGAAACAGATGCCTGGTGCCAGAGGCATGGGCTCAAGCTTAATGCCAAGAAATGTATAGTTATCCCCTTTGGAAAAAAACATGTACCCATGAATTACCACATAGGTGGCAGTACACCAAACATCGAAAGTGTGATGAGAGACTTAGGGACACAGGTGGACAGTGGTCTCACCTTCGATAACCACATCGCCTCAACAGTCAGGAAATCCTTCTATGTGGCACACCTCATCACTAAGGGCTTTTCATCAAGAAAAAAGGAGGTCATTATCCCACTGTACTCATCCCTCATTAGACCCATTATAGAGTATAATGCCCCGTTTGGTATGTACCTCACAAGACATCTGCAACACCTGGAAAGGCCACAGAAATACCTCACTAAAAGAATCACAGGTCTAAAGCAGATGCCATATGCTGACCGTCTAAAAAAACTCCAGCTATACTCTGTGGCATATCGTCTACTCAGAGGCGATCCCTGCTTAACATACAAGGCCATGTCAAACCCTGAGCTGTTGGACATGCTCCACTTAAAGAAATCCCAATCCCTCAGAGCCACACGCTCCAGGGATCTAAACCTTGTTATCACAATGAACAAAACATGCTGGAAGGATAGGTTCCTGACCCAGAGACTCCCCATACTCTGGAATAGACTGCCCATACATGTCAAGCAGAGTGCCTCAGTGGCCCTCTTCAAAAGGAACCTTGATTGGATGGGAGATAGGAAATTCACCCCGGGGATCATGTCAGTCACCCTGCTAGACAGGGGTCTAGAGAAGTAAATATTGCAGGAAAAAATATCCAGGGAATTTTTATGGCTAGGCTTGTATAGGTCCTAGGGCCGATAGCTTAGTACCAGCCTATGAACCTATGAACCTCACTGTATCACCCAAGAAAAAGCCAAATTGCAAAAAAAAAAATCTATCCTAGTTTTAGGACCCCAGCTCTAAAAACTACTCCAGCGCCACACATTTACTCCTCTTGCAGCTAGATTTCATGAAAAATCCTCCTCATACAAGTTAAGACACTACTCACAAATCACATCAACTTCCATTACCCCTAGAAACAAACTCCATAGCACTGCCCATGTTTTCTCCCCTCAGGCGCCTACTCTTTGGCAAGCTCTCTTCATCAGCATTAAAGAAATCAACACTTATTCCAAATTTAGACTGCAACTCAAAAAGCATTTCTTTATCCAAGCCAAGTTCTCCTGCTTTAACACATGACATATCACCTAAACTACACATGACATATCACCTAAACACATGACATATCACCTAAACTACACATGACATATCACCTAAACACACATGACATATCACCTAAACTACACATGACATATCACCTAAACACACATGACATATCACCTAAACTACACATGACCTATCACCTAAACACACATGACATATCACCTAAACACACATGACATATCACCTAAACTACACATGACATATCACCTAAACACACATGACATATCACCTAAACTACACATGACCTATCACCTAAACACACGACATATCACCTAAACACACATGACATATCACCTAAACTACACATGACATATCACCTAAACACACGACATATCACCTAAACTACACATGACCTATCACCTAAACACACGTGACATATCACCTAAACACACATGACATATCACCTAAACTACACATGACATATCACCTAAACACACATGACATATCACCTAAACTATCTCATTTCCAAGTCTCGTTCCCTCTCTCAAGATTCAGTGAAGATTGACCCACTTTGGAAACTCAAGTATATTGTACATTACACTCTGCTGGTTTGTACATTGCAGTGCAGTTGTTCACTGGAATATATACATATTTTTGCTATATAAATAGTCTAAATAATTCTGTTTTTGCTTGCATTTCTGTATTTTTTGTTTGGGTAACTATAGCAGAGCTGGTAAGAGAGATGGCTAGAAAGGTGCTTGGTGTGACATCTGGAAAGAGGAAGGAGGACAAGGAGACCTGGTGGTGGAATGAGGAAGTACAGGAGAGTATACAGAGAAAGAGTTTGGTGAAGAAGAAGAAGTGGGATTGTCAGAGAGATGAAGAAAGTAGACAGGAGTATAAGGAGATGAGGTGCATGGCAAAGAGAGAGGTGGCGAAGGCTAAGGATAAGGCATATGAAGAGTTGTATGAAAGGTTGGACACTAAGGAGGGAGAAAAGGACCTGTACCGATTGGCTAGACGGAGGGACCGAGCTAGGAAAGATGTGCAGCAGGTAAAGGTGATAAAGGATAATGAGGAAAATGTACTCACAAGTGGGGAGAGTGTGTTGAGGAGATGGAAGGAGTACTTTGAGGGGCTGGTGAATGAATAGAATGAGAGGGAGAGAGGTTGAATGATGTGCAGATAGTGAATCATGAAGTGCAGTAGATTAGCAAGGAGGAAGTAAGGATAGCTATGAAGAGGATTAAGAATGGAAAGACTGTTGGTCCAGATGACATACCTGTGGAAGCATGGAGGTGTTTAGGTGAAATGGCAGTGGAGTTTTTAACCAGATTGTTTAATGAAATCTTGGAAAGTGAGAGGATGCCTGAGGAATGGAGAAAAGGGTGATGTGCAGAGCTATAGTAACTACAGAGGGATTAAACTGATCAGTCACAGCATGAAGTTATGGGAAAGAGTAGTGGAAGCTAGCTTAAGAAGGGACTTGATGATTAGTAATCAGCAGTATGGTTTCAAGCCAGGAAAGAGCACTACAGATGCGATGTTTGCTCTGAGAGTGTTGATGGAGAAGTATAGAGAAGGTCAGAAAGAGTTGCATTGTGTCTTTGTGGACTTAGAGAAAGCATATGACAGGGTGCCTAGAGAGGAGCTGTGGTATTGTATGAGGAAGTCGCAAGTGTCAGAGAAGTATGTAAGAGTGGTACAGGATATGTACGAGAGTAGTGTGACAGCAGTGAGGTCTGCGGTGGGAGTGATGGAAGCGTTTAAGGTGGAGGTGGGATTACATCAAGGATCAACTCAGAGCCCTTTCTTATTTGCAATGGTGATGGACAGGTTGACAGACGAGATCAGACAGGAGTCCCCGTAGACTATGATGTTTGCAGATGAAATTGTGATCTGTAGTGAGAGTAGGGAACAGGTGAAGGAGACCCTGGAGAGGTGGAGATATGCTCTAGAGAGAAGAGGAATGAAGGTCAGCAGGACTAAGACAGAATATGTGTGTGTGAATGAGAGGGAGGATAGAGGAATGGTGAGGATGCAGGGAGTAGAGGTGGCGAAGGTGAATGAGTTTAAATACTTGGGATCAACAGTTCAGAGTAATGGCTAGTGTGGAAGAGAGGTGAAGAAGAGAGTACAGGCAGGATGGAGTGGGCGGAGAAGAGTGTCAGGAGTGATTTGTGACAGACGAGTACCAGTAAGAGTGAAAGGGAAGGTCTACAAGAGGGTAATGAGACCAGCTATGTTATATGGGTTGGAGACAGTGGCAATGACAGAAAGGCAGGAGTCAGAGCTTGACGTGGCAGAGTTGAAGATGTTAAGATTTGCACTAGGTGTGATGAGGATGGACAGGATTAGGAATACGTATATTAGAAGGTCAACCCAGGTTGGAAGGTTTGGAGACAAAGCCAGAGGCAAGATTACGTTGGTTTGGACATGTGCTGAGAAGGGATGCAGAGTATATTGGGAAAAAGATGCTAAAGCTGAAGCTGCCAGGTAACAGGAAAAGAGGAAGGCCTAAGATAAGGTTTATGGATGTGGTGAGAGAGGACATGCAGGTGGTTGGTGTGACAGAGCAAGATGCAGAGGACAGGAAGAAATGGAAACAGTTGATCCGCTGTGGCGACCCTTAACAGGAGCAGCCGAAAGAAGAAGAAGAAGAAATGTTTTGTATTTCACATGGGCTGAACCTGAAATTGGTCAATACTGATCAGTTCACTACACTGGTAAACAAATATTAATAAATACAGAAATAAATAAATAAATAAATAAATAAAACATGCAGCTTTCTGTCAAATCATTGAGGTCTGAAGATCCTAAATAATGACATTCATCTGAGTTTCAGACTTTATAGCCTTCAGAACATGTGTTCTAATGCAAAATATTTTATTGTAGTAACTTTCTAGGTTTATAACAGCAGTATTTAATATCTGTCACTGATTTCGGTCCATTATCCCCCATTTTTTTGGCTTTGTCCAGAATTCTTCTACTTAACATTTTAAGAAGTATGATTACAAGTTGAAAAAAATCCTGGGCCATTATGTATTTATCCATTCATTTGACTGCATTAAAGATATGGGATATATACAAAGTAATTGTGGTTATATATCTGTGTGCTTATGTGTTTGCTTTTGTGTGCATGTGGGGGATTGCAGTGGGTTTCACTGTATGGTTCTGAGATCAGTAAGCCAAAATACATTATTGGGTCATTGTCCATATTTTCATTCATTCATTAGATTACAAGAATAAAAAAAACAGTCAGAACGGCAGAAGAAGCTTCAACTGGAAGATTACAAGAATAGATCTGAGGTGTTCACAGTCATGTAAGTGTGTGTGTGTGTGTGTGTGTGTGTGTGTGTGTGTGTGTGTGTGTGTGTGTGTGTGTGTGTGTGAAACAGGTTGCAGTGGGTTACACTTTGTGGTTCCGACAGCTGCAAGCTGAAATAAACTCTTGGGCCATTATTTATGTACTTAGTCATTCATTTGATCACAAGGAGAGATCTGAGGTGTACACAACCATACAAGTGACTACAATTGCGGTCATATCTGTGTGTATGGAAGGGCTGCAATGTGTTGCACCATATGGTTCTGACAGCAGGAAACTGAAATACATTCCTGGTCTGTTACTTATATATTTATTTGTTCAATAGCAAGCAGAAGATCTGACGTTTACACTGTCATGCAAGTGGCATTGTATATAATACTACAAGAATACTTGCAGACCGCCTCAAGGCCCTATCCCTATATTATTTCTCCTACAGGCTTTTGAGGGGATATCTATGCCTAGCATACAAGGCATTGTCAGACCTCACTCTGATGGACATTCTGTATAGCCGCAAAACAAACAGCACCAGAATTACCCATTCTAAAGACTTAAACCTTGCCTGTGATATAAAAAGGACCTGCTGGAGAGATAGGCATGTATCCCAGAGACTACCCCCTCTATGGAATAGGCTCCCCATCCATGTGAAGCAGAGTTCCTCCCTAACCCAATTCAAGTGCAACTTGGGCAATTGGATGGGAAACCAAAAATTCATCCCTGATTTAGCACCTATGTCTCTAACGGACAGAGGTTACCTGTAAATGGTTCATCACCAAGGCCCATGCTTACACTTATCAAGGGTATCAGAACTTTTTAGAGATTTGGGATGGAAGGCCAGGCTTAAAAAGGCCCTTGTGGCCATTAGCCCAGTAAACACTTATGAAACTATGAACAAGAGGCTGTCTGTGGAAGTGTAGAAAATATGTTTATGATAGTAATTGATTATTGGCACAGTGGGGTGGTGAGTGGCTTTGTCATCTCACAGCACTTTGTTTTTGGGTTGATTTTTGGCTGAAGTTCCTTCTGTGAAGCTGTCTCCTTGTCTCTGTGTGTTTTATTCAGGTATTCTGGTTTCCTCCTTCTGATCTTCAGCTATATATATTGTATGCTTGTGCCCATCTGTGCCTTTACTTTCATAACACAGGATGGGTACACTAGTCCCATATTGGATTTATCTGTCCTTGGCAAGCATTTGTCTTCTCATTTTATTCAAAACTACTATTTTGCCAGCTTCGAACATCGAGCTTTGGACAGAACTTATTTTTCTCTTTACTGAAAAAAAAATAAGACTAAATCTCCTGTTTTACTCATGACTTTTGTGGAAGCCATCACTGGATTAAACGTTGGGAAAAAAATGTAAAATACATCTTAGATCATGAAGAACTCTATACTTTTGTGGGGTCTTGCATCCCTAGTTTAATTCACTTACTCCACCATTACTTATTAAAGTGCATTCTTGGTCAGTTAGGGTATGCTGAAATGACGGAGAAAAAAGCTGTGCCAGGATTAGGGGAAAACAGAGGAGGGGTACTGTGGGGGATGCAGGGGGACCAGTGTGCAACAGAGAGACCTACTGTTCTGCTTTATGTAGGGCTCCAGTTACCCTAGGTCTAACCCTGTTGATAACAGCCATACATCTGAGGTGTATATAATCAATAAGGCAGCTAGAATGAATGGGGACTGAGGCAGTGTGTAGATGAACTAGACTATTGAACCAACTCAAAGTCACTGAAACTCTAGACTTTTCTCCAGTCCTGTGCCCTTGGATGGAAAGCTCTATTTCACTATGTCAGTGCAACAGACGTTTTAAAAAAGTCATGGTATCACAGCTCAAACATCTATGATTCCAACAAAAAGTTTATTTAAATGAATCCTACCAAAATCTCCGGGGTCTAGAACCAATCTTGTGACAATTTCATCCTGCATGCACAAAACTGTTTTTACTGAAATAGTCAGCAGTTCAAACATTATATTTTATACAGGGGCAAGCTGTCTACTCAAAAACACACTGTTAAATTGCAGAATTAACTCCAAGGTTTTATTACAGTGGAGAAAAGGAAATATATTGATTTTGGCAAAACTTGTGTATTTTCCTGCTTCCAATGTTCTGAATATTTGGTAAGGACCATTTTCCCTCTGAAACAGGATGCTTGCAACTACCTTATCTGAACACTTCTACTTTGGAAAAATGCTCATATCCTGTTTCGTATCTGATTGAGAAATGAACAAATTTCAGTCCTACACTGTCGTGGAGTTTGTTTAGTTTGAAAGTTATTTACATTTTTATTTAAAATATGGGCTAATCTGTGCCATTTTATCCCCATTTACAGAAAAAAAACAACAAATTATAAGTATTAAAATACTAATTCTGCAGACTGTGTGCTGAACAGTTTTATTCTTACTTTACCCTGCTAGGTATTTACTTTTAAATGTATGCTGATTTGTTTGTTAATGAATGTAGAAAACATGGTTCTATATAATGAAGGAGAATGCCAGACTAGAATTTTACATGTAGCCAAAATCCAAAGTAATCAGTGGAATTTTAGGCTTGATTTACTGTGAAAGGACAAACACCCCCACCACTATGATACTTAATATAACCAATTCTGCACTTGCTGGACCTTGAGGAAAGACAATTGTCCTCCTCAGCAGTAACCATTGAAAACTGTATGATGTCTCACACAGCAGTAGCCATATATGCTTATATATACCATTAGATACTACAGAAAAATAATTTATATCTTTGTTGACCATTCATAGAAATAAAGAATATATATGTATAAGAAAAGCCTCTCGTGTTACAGATATTTGCACTACTGAAAAACTTTTGAACACAAACTACCCTATTAACTTGTTTATATTTTGAAGTTGCTGACCTCTGTTAATAAAAGAGATTGGTTCCATTTCCCTTTATGAATTTATGAACATCTCATTCATGGCTATGAATTCACAAATCCACTTTTGTACATAATTGATGAATAACAGATGGTTATGATTCGGTATCTGATCATAGCCAACCTATGATGCAGAGAGAAATGGATGTTAATCAATTTAGCTGCAGTAGAAAACAATCTAAAAGACAACTCTTTTATAAAACATACAGAAAGTCCTTTTCAACAAAGTATGCAATTACTACATCTCATTGAAATGAATGGAAAATAGCAATCAAAATTAAAACTACTCCAGGGAATGTATTATGTGAATTGTGTCCTTACTACTTGTCACAAAACTTATTCTCAAAACTACACACACACATATATATATATATATATATATATATATAATAATCTATATATACACACACACACAAAGGTGTACTTCAAACCATCGAAAGACCACTTACTTGAATCCCAAATCATCGAGACCACATATCCGTGAATTGTTAAACCACTAAAAATGTTCACCGAGAAAGGAGACACTTGGCCACCAGAACAAAATACACAAAATGAAGCATGTAAAATCCACCAAAGTGGGGGGCTTTGCCCACCACACACCCTGATGTGGGGGGCTGTACCCCCACACTCCCCTAACTAAATATACCAATTCCGAGATTGCACTATCATGGGGAAAAGGGCAAACTTCCCCATGGTGGCCAAATGGTTCCTTTCCTGGTGAACCTTTTTCAATGGTTTACTGGTTCGTGGATATTTGGTTTTAATATTCTCGTCTCAATGATTTGGGATTCAAGTAAGTGGTCTTTTGATATGATGAAGTAGACCCATATATATATATATATATATATATATATATATATATATATATATATATATATATATATATATATAATTAAAAGAAAAAGGAGCAATACATATTTCCATATTTTTTCAGTTTGCAAATACTTAAAAATAGTTACAGCTGAAAATTTTATATGGAGTAACTTGATCCATGTACATGTCAGAATTATTGAAATGTATAGTTTTTGTCAGCTCCCTGTATAAATGCCGGCAGAAATGTAAAAAAAAGTGGAAAATACAGGAGAAGAGTGAATATTGAACATTATTCTTTGTCTTTAAGCTTGTTTTTTTGCAGGGGACAAGCCCAGTAACCCCTCTGATGTGGAGGACAAGCTCCTCCAAACACACGCACACGTATATATATATATATATATATATATATATATATATATATATATATATATATATATAAAACTTTGAGACTGTCGTATCGCTGTGAAAAAGGAATATTCTGAGAAATGACAATCTTTGACTTAGTATATGAAGTCCATCTTTTCTGTCATTTGTTCCCCACATTCTATTACTCAGCATTGTGATTCCCAACATTTCAAACAATTACTGTTTTGTCATTTTTCTCCTAATTAGGTTACTTATACTGTCTGGTACTGTTACTATGGTTTGCCTCAAAATTATTCATATAAACAGCAAGCATACTTTAGCATACAGAATGTGCCACATAAGATATCTGTGGATCTATTTCAGGGAAAAGCAAGAAGCGTGTTTGATGAGATGTCTGCAGATAAGCACAGTGGGATCTGAACTCATGTTTGAGGGTATGAAGGGGAAGAAAAATGGTGCAGGATCAGTAAATAGCAGCAAGTGGATGTGTGGTGCTGAGAGAAGCAACAGGTTGCTGAACGACTGTGTACGTTCAAACAAAGACGGTCTCAATATGATGAAGGAGCCCAACAACAGGCAGGCAATGCAACCAGATTTCCCTCTGGGGTGTCTTGAGTGAAATGACCTCCCTGAAGTGAATAAGGTCAGATGCCAGTGACACAACTGGAGAAAATTAAGATGTGATTATTTGTTGAAAGCAGGTCCTCAGACAAGGGAAATGAATCTCCTAATTGCATTTACTTGTATGCCCACATAATGATATTGCTGGCTTCATTCACGCAGAATGTGTTTGAGGTTAGATGGTTAAGTATTATAGTATCGATTAATAAGGAACATATTTATAAGGTGCTGAGAAGTATGATGGTATACTGCAAAACAGTGAAGAAAACATGCTAGGAATTGTCATGTGAAATAAATTCACAAAAGTAATAAAGATTTATTTTCATTTCCTCAATGCATTTTCTATTTTCACCTTGTGAGTGAAAGGAAAAGCCAGGTATATGTGTTGCCTGCAACCCCTGAAGCCTGGGACCATGTTGCTAATCCACTCGTGCTTGTATACACACTGTGAAAAGGACTGGTATGCAGAGGTCATA
This sequence comes from Protopterus annectens, assembly GCF_019279795.1. Lineage (NCBI taxonomy): Eukaryota > Metazoa > Chordata > Ceratodontiformes > Protopteridae > Protopterus > Protopterus annectens. Next base: position 1,106,965,110 of record NC_056730.1, read on the forward strand.
CTGCAATTACTGTTATGGGGAGTTAAATATTTGTTTTCTAGTCCTCCTAGCAAAACTGGTTAATTTATTTGCTACAAAACTATGCAAAGAGTGTTTGTGGAATGTGTGTGTGTGGTGGGGGGTTGTAGGGGGTGTAGCAGGCACTACTGGCAGGATATGTTTAGGTGCATCTGGTAACACAGTCTGTTGTGGACTCCATGAGTTAAATGTGTATGAAGCTTAGGGATGAAAACAGGGGTTACTCAAGTTATCAACATATTCTGAAACTGTGAACGAATAAGGTTGTACTTTGGTCAGAATAAATGGGAGACCAGTGTTCTTGAGTGCCTTAAAGTTATTTGCTCTGAGCACCGAGCAAGCTTGTATCGCAATAGCTAAAGCATAACAGCTTGATTTTTATGTTTCTTAAGTCATTGTGGCTTGATATGCATGTGAGTGCATGTCTGTTACTGCCTAGTGGATGATCAGATCTCATAGCAATGTGAAGAAAGAGGTAGATGAGATTTACACTGCTAATCAGTGACGGCTCTTTCTTTGAGGTGCAATGATCTCAGACTGAGATTAACAAAGTAAGGTGTGTGTGCATGTGGGTGGATGGGCAAAGTTCTCCACATGGAGTGTGCACTGAGGCTTGCCCACTGCAATAAATGATTTTTCTGTTGCTCATATTATTACAAGCTTGGGTACTTGTACTGTGAGTTTGTATGAACTCAAGATCAGAATGTACAGGCTGCTGTTGCCGAACTTTTATGATAACAGCTTGGATGTGTCAAGGAGCTACAGCAGAATGCTGATGTGATGGATTGGTGTGACATGACAGGTTGACCAGTATGGTACATACATAGACCAACATACATTAGATAGTCAATTATCCGAATGTTGCTTATCTGAAACATCAATTATCCGAAAGCAGCCTTCCAAAGGTTTTGGGTAGGAAATATCATAAAGTCTGAATATGTAAAGATTATACATATTCACTTGTGTGTTTTTTGAGCTTGTACAACAATAATATACTGTATCTTTTTATACTTACAGTAAACCATGTTTTAGTTTTCTTGTTTAATGTTCATCAAAAACATTTTTAGAAGTTTTTTTATCCTGTTCAATTATACGTTTGATTATCCGAACAGTTTGATTGTCCGAACTACCCCAGGTCCCAATTAATTTGGATAATTGACTCTCTACTGTATGGAGTTTTTGACAACTGAGGTATGGACTGGTAGGGGAACCAAAGAAATAGGATAAAAGCACCATATTAGAAACTTGCACTGGTATCCTTTGCACTACCGTGAATTAGAAAATGTTAATATTTGTACTAGTCTGCTGCAGTGTACTATAGTGCTGTCAAAAAGCTATAAGTGCAAGGGCCACTGGGTATCTTAGCTTCACTTGGGAGGTGCACAGGTAGAATAGTGATATGTGTTATCACAGTGTTCATTTACTTGTTGTACCTGAGAATAAAGGGAGTGTGATTTCAATTTATGATTAACATGAAAATAATGACAGGAGTATCATTAAAGACTTTTTTGCTCTTTTATTCCTTCCAACCCTGTGATCATATACCCCATAATTCTACTTGACCTGTCTGCTGCTTCTTCTCAGAGTCCATAGACACTGGATGGAGGGTGGGAGAGTCACTGAGCAAGCAGCAGGGATGGCGTTATTTTCTGCTATGTAGCCTACTCCATTCCCTAGCAGCTGATATGTGTGCTCACTGAACTGAGGGTATGGTATAACTTTGCCACAGTGAGAGTGTGTCTGTTTGTGTGTGTGTGTGTGTGTGTGTGTGTGTGTGTGTGTGTGTGTGTGTGTGTGTGTGTGTGTGTTGCCAGATATGTGTAATGAAGGCTGATGAAAAAGCACCTTAACAGAACAGAGACATTCAGATTTCCCCAGCCCATAAGTTACATGCATTACATCTCTTGTTCAGTACATACCAGTACAGTAGTGATGTACCTCCCTGACTGGTGTGAACAAGCATTGACCTCTCATTCCTATACCCCAATGCTAGCATCTTCAGAGACAAGGCTGTTAATCAGTCCTAAATCATGTAGTTCACATTCAGAGCTTTATCACTCTGCACTATGGTACCATGTTGACATTTAAATGTGTATGGAATGGAGCTTGACTGTGAGGAATGATATGCATATATACATATATACATACATATTGCAGACAATGGAAAGTATGCCCTTCTAATCTGCCAATATATTAAAACAGTTATTCCCATGATAATTGTCCAGGTTGTTCTTAAAAATATCTAAACTAGTACTTGCTTTAATGTAGTTTGGTAGTCTGTTCCATGCATCAGCTGCTCTCTCAGAGAACCAATTAGTGCACTTCTCATTCCTATAGAATCTTCTATGTAGGTTGTCTGATGATTCTCTGCTAATCTTCTTTTTGACAACCCCAAACATTTCCAGAGATAGCTGCCTCTAAATGCCCCATATACCTGGATAAGGTCTCCTCTTAAATGTTTATATTAGACACTGTACAAGTTCAGATATTTAGGTCTTTCATAATAACTTAAATTTTCATATCTATGGATGCCCTTGGTATATTTGTGCTATACTCTTTCTAAACTACTGACGCTAATTTTCTTATAACATTTCCATAATGTTAGTCTATATTCAAGTTTGGGTTTAATGCAACTAATAAGAAAGCAAACAATGATTTCATCATTTCTGATTTCCTAGACTTTATAAATCTTTTTATGAAACCTATAATTCTGTAACTATCATTCACCAAATGGTTGATATGATTAGAATGTTCTTTAGGAAGGGCTGATAAAAACAAACAACTGGTGTTAGAGCCATGGACTAAAACTAAATGCCAAGAAATGCATAATAGTATCCTTTGGGAAGTCATCCATCCCTGGTAACTATCATATTGACAACACACCCCTTAGAGTTGACCCAGTAGTAAGGGAATTATGGACACACATGGACAGTAATCTAGCCTTTGACCATCATGTGTCTGCATTAGTAAGGAAATCATTCAATGTTGCACAACTTGTAAACAAAGATATAGCATCTAAGTCCAAGGAAATCATTGTTCCATTGTATTTGTCATTCATCAGACCTATCATTCAGTACAATGGCCCCTTTAACCAGGCATATCCAACAAATGGAACAACCACAGGGGTTCCCCACTAAAAGAATACAGGGTGTAAGTAGAATGTCCTATGCAGACAGCCTCACAGCACAATTTTTCATTTATAGCTGTTATTATATTGTTATACTATATTATGTTACAGGTAGTTATAGGTCTATTTTCAAAATATTTATCCAAAATAACATTCACTATTATTTTTCCACAACATGAAAGTAAACGTATGGATCTGTATGACTCTGGGTTTGTCCTACTCCCCTCTCCCATGAAGACAGGTTTAACAAGTGCATTTTTACAATATTGAGGAATCTGTCCATATTTAAATGACCTAGTGAATAACAGATATAATGGTAATGGAAGCCTATTGCAAAGTATTCTTAGGTGTACTAACTCTGTCTCCTCCTTATATGTTGTTTGCATAGTTCTTTGATGTAGGGTTACAAATGCTACAGATCTTGAGAAACCAGACATAAGGCACTTCTTGGAGATTTCTTTGGGGTGGTGGATATCCTACTTCTGTTTGCTGTGTGTGGCTAAAGTTAAAGCTATGACATTTCTGTGTTATTTGGGTACTGTTGCCTTATTATTTATTGTTAGAACTATACAGATGAAACTGACACAGATTCATAGTAATATAAATATAGTGGAAAGCATGGCAGGCATAATATTCTTGATATTAAGGTCAGGAACACAAAGATGAGGACCACCACGATTATGCAGTCAAACGTAAAAACTTCTTTATTTGTTACAGAACAGGAGAGATGAAAACAGTACGCTTCTTCAGATCTATTTACTTGTGTCTATAGCAGAGCTTATATAGTGCTGCTCATTAATTTAATTACTATCCTCATTAAATGATTAATCAATTATCATTTTAATTAACATTTCAATTGCTGCTCTAACACAAAAAAGACAGTGCTTAAAATAGTAGCTGTTACTAAAGTTAGACTAGCAAGCAAATGAACACAAAACGCTTCAACATTTCTAAATAAAAAGACATATCATATATGTATCTATAAAGGCTCACTCTAAATAAACATATATTTACCATGCAACTTAAAACAATTCATATTAATATGATACTATGTAAAAACATATATTATTTAAGAAACTCATAAAACATGTAGGTAACAACTCTAAGAGTGTGTAGTAAATATATAAAAGAAGTATGTATGTATGTATAAGTAGTTAATTAAGCGAAAGGAACATACATATATAACAACTCTGCTCATAGCAGTATGAATTCTTTTCATTTATAGTATTAATATTAAATGCCAAAAAAGCAAAAGAAAAACAGCTGCTATTTATATATTATATATCATGAGCTATGTGTATTTTTTCATTATAAAGCGCTCTTATGTGGTTAGAGGGTATGTATCATTGTTGAATCATATAAACCTGTAGACAACTGAATACTATATTTATGTGCGACCCTAGTTATAACTTCCCTAACTAAACCATATTTCCTGAAATCTGCATAGTGGCATCAGACACATATAGTTAAACTGACCAAAAAATCCATGTTATAATGAGAAAATTATATATTACTCGCCATTATCCGTGTGCAAGACAAGAGCATAAAAATATATAAACCTAAAAGGGCATTATCAAAGCTAGTATCACAAGGTCTGTGATTGTAAGTGCTCTAGATATGTGTCCCTCTCGTTCCTACAAAATGCAATTAATAAAAATTATTATATTTATTGTGTTTACTATCTAGAGCTAACATATAGGATAAGCATGTGGAATCTATAAAATAATGTAATGAAGATATATCCAGAAACATTCCATTCTTGATATTAACTGTCCCAAGTTTCAATCTGAAAGACGTCATGCATGGTAACAGGGTGTTGCATTTATTGAAGGATATGGGACTGAAGTACAGTCTACAAGAGACTTACAGAAAGGGAAAGAGTAGAGGATAAAGGGACTGCACTAGGCTCTTTAATATAAGGCAGAAATAAAAAAAAAATGTTTTAAAACAAAGGAACTCAGGCTGACAAGAAGAAGAGGTTAAGGGGTTTACAGATGGAAGATGGGTTTTAGTTTGGTTAGTTGCAGAGATGTGGAAGGTAGTGACTGCATCAGTGCACGAGCCTAATGAAAACAGACAAGACCTTATTAAAGAGTACTTTGAGGTACTGAATTAGGTAGAATATGGGCATGGAAGGAATGTGGCTGTGATTAGCGGAGATTGTAATCTAGTATAGGATGAGAAGAAGGGTCATAGAGGGGCAGGAAAAGACTGATATGGTAAAGTAAGGGAAATGACTAAACTGGTGTTAGAGGAGGGGAGGATACTATCATAAATGAAGAGAAATGGAATTTGATGGCATAAGAGCCAGAGAGAAAGATATAAAGTAATGGTATAACTGGGTATCATGACGGCCATCTAGGTAAATCCTGATGAGCTGATGGTCAGCTTATGGTCTCATAAGAGGCTTTGTGGTGGTTAAAGTTGTGTTCATGACTAAAGGGAAGTCAGTTATGATGCTGGTAGGGAAAGTAAGAACAGAGTAGCAGCAAAAGAGCAGAAGGTATAATTGGGGGGGATTGCATGCAGTACTTGGGAATTATGGTGTTAAGTAAGCTAGAGGAGGTTTGGAATGAAATCTGCAGGGCATTTATGAACGAACAGAAACAGAGGCAAACATAATGAGATGGATGTAGCAGCTGAAAAGAGGGGAGTAGTGCGGGCAGTAATCACTGGTCTGGTGGATGTGGTGGGAGTCATGTGATTGATGCCATGCATTCTGCGGGAGTTAGAGAAGAGTGGGATTGGGAAGGTAGAAACTACATGGCGGAGGGGCGAATGGCAGTAGAAACTGCCAACTTAAAAAGGGAAGAAAATGTTTTGTCTGTAACTGTGAGGTGAGATATGAATGCTGGGCATCAGATCATTTCTGGTTCTGATAAACTAAAGAAAAAAGATTTGCCTATGGTGCAACAAAAGGTGTACAAGAGGAGACATTGCGAGTGTAGTTGGAGAGAAATGTGGCAGGAAATGAGGCACTGGTGTGAGAGATGTTGTGTGGGTCTGGGAGTACAAGGACTTGAAGGAGGATTGTTTATAGAGTTGGAGTGCATGCAAAATATAGGAAGCTGGTAAAAGAAAGGGTGAGGAAGCATGATCCTGGCTAAGGAGGCTGATTTGTGAGATACCTCAGTTTCTGGGTTAGGGGAAATAATATAGGGGAGCCCCGCAGAAATAAACAGATTGGAAAGGTTGAGCATATGATACTGGATGAGGTAAACGCATTTTAACATGTCATCGGTGATGGATTGTTACGAGTTGGGATGCTAGTACTTTTAGATCTATCCGCCACTGTGACAAGCAATGATGGAGGTACAGATAGGATAGAGTTAGAAGGCTGTTATTAGCTGAAATGTGGAGGAGATGAGTAGGATAAGGTAGGAAGGGTAGTGGTAAATGCTGGAAAAAAGGGGCATTTTGCCTGGAGGTCAAAAAGAAGTGGGAAAACAAGTGGTAGAGGAATGTGGAGGAAATGGAATGGATGACACCGGCTAGGAAAAGGGAAAGAAACCAAATGAATGACAATACCTTGTTTTAACAATAACAGTTTGATTTTCTAAGACTCACCAGGGCAATCCCGAGAATAGTGAGGCTGAATGACCAAAAATGCAAACTCACATATACGAAGTCCAACATTGCTTTTTCTCAAAATATTACCTTTTCTTTGAGGCATGGTAACCTCAGATTTGCTAGATATAAGTTCAGGGAGTGGGGGGCTTTAAAGCAGATCAGTGATGTTCAACATTCATTGTTCTCTTGTGTATTTTTGGATTTTTTTTTTTTGTAATTCCAGGGCTCATACTTACAAGTTTTGGAATTACAATGGGGAGCCATTCAAACACTTCAATGAAGTTACAGGTAATAGATCAGAAGGATTCTTTGCTTGCTGGAAATGCAATTGCTAAAATGGAAATTTTCTTCATGTGGCAATACAACTCAACCTCCTAGCTCAAGGATGGAACAAAGGCAAAAGATGAAGGGGTCAAAGGCCTAAAATCAGGGAGAGATTTTAAATATTGCTCTTATATACTTAGAAAGTTGATAGAATTGCATGTTGTACATTAACATGTATTTTCTGAAGGACATAGCATCTAAAATTCAAATGTCTGTCATTATGTAGTGACTGCTGTCTTCAATGATTTGCCAGAAAACCACAGCTTTTATTAAGATCAAACCAAAATAATGAGTCAAAATCAGTGATGGCTGAGAGCTATACATGTGGTATTCACATGCGTCAGAGAAGAGTCTTATTTGAGCAAACTGTTAAGATATAGGCAGTGATGATGGTAACTTTTAAGTCTTGCTCCATATAGCATATAAAACATTACATGACAATAATAAGACAATCAGAGAAGGTTAGAAACTATTGGTAATAGAGATTGGATAAGTAATTCACAAAAAAAAAAAAAAAACAATTGGGGATATATGTATGACTCTCAAATATGCAACAAAGTCTAGAACATTTAGGATCTTTGCTTGAAAGTGTTTACATAGGTACTTGTATACCTTAAGTAGACTCCAAATAATTTTTCCTCAGGTAGACAGCAAATGTTAAAGGTATGACAGGAAAGAAAGAGGTAATTGGAACATATTTTTGGAAATGTAATGAGTTGGCAGATTTTAAAACATTTCCTGCAAACTACTCTGTCAGAAATACTGGGTGAGCAAATTGGTATAACTAAGGAAATTATTTTTGAGCTATGATACAGAATTGGAATTGCCTAGACATGGTAAGGCCTTCCTGAGTCTAATTATGGTGGCTGCCAAAAAAGCAATTACTAGAAAATGGAAATCAAAGTCTAAAACTACTGTACTAGAAGTAGTAAATATAGTAACAGAGATAAAACAACTGAAAATGCGATCTTTAGAAAAAGGTAGGAGCAAATTACATAGAAAAAAAATAAGACTTGTGGAAACAATACATGTAGAATATTTTTTGGAGGAGGAATGAGGTGTAAAAGAAGGAAGGATTTGAATGAGCTATGTAATGTTTGTCTGACAATGACTGGATAGATTATAAGTGATGTATAATGTTTGCAACTTAAAATATGTCAATATGGTTTATTTTCATTTATATAAATATATGATTGCCTATGTGATGATATGAGGTATTGTCAACTATGCCAGGAGAAGTAGGGCAGTGGATGTGTAACATATGCCAGCACAGCTAGCTAGAATTCTATAAAGAATTATATGTCACTTTTATATCAAACTGGTTTGCACAGGTGCCTGTTGAAAATGTATTTGTAAAGCTGCTTGTGTTAAAAATGTACCAACAGTGTGTCCTGCTGGACAGAGGAAAAATATACATGTATTACTGTAACTGTTGAAATGTATACATTGTAACAAAGGATACTGGAAGAGAAGGGGTTAATCTCAGTCCAGCTAACTTTGAAGACAGTTTGAAATTAAGTTACCTGGCTTAGGCCATAAAGATTGTATCTTAGAGTTCTCAATGCAGCAAGAGACAAAATATGTGTGCTAGATAGTTTTCTGTATTGTCTTTGGGGTGAACTAATTGCTACTTTGGAAGGGTGAAGGTTTGAAATTGTTTTATGACTTATAGACACTGCAACAGCTCTTAGCAAGCTCTATGTGTGTGTATTATTGACACATATGTCCTGGCAGCTTCTAGCCAAGGGAGTAGCATGGGAACCAGAAATCAGATGACCAGATGTATGTGATGTTATTCTGTAATCCATCGCTAAAAATGTTGTTTTAATACTAGGTGAGACTGAAGTCTCAGTGCAGTCAAAGAAGGAAGATCACTCAGCTCTTTGTGTCTTGCTCTAGTAAGTGAACCAGCGAATAGTAATTCTTTAGATCAGTCATGAAAATATAGCGAAATTAGTTAAGTACTGCTTTTCTGTATCTGTGTGAGTCTATTCATCTGTGTTATTTTAATAGTTCTTATGACTAAAACTCTTAGGTGTTTATGGTAAATAGATATTTAGTATTTTCATGTTCTTTTATTATTTATTACTAAATATATTTAAATTCCTCATTGTGGCTGGTCCTTTAGAAAATATTTTAACCTTTGAGTGTACTTATATCTGTTTGGTGACTCTGTGGCCACCCCTGAAAGCCTTATTGCACTAGTCAAGTACTACCATTTATCTTAATATTAATTTCACTCAGTATAATTGTGTACCCTTGGTAAAAGCCTTAGATTAGCTGGCTTTGGAGGATCTGGTGGTAGTAACTACCTTATAGTCTGGGCACAGAGACATAGCTAGTAAACCTGAGCCAACCTTTCCCAGGTGTGTGTGTGTGTGTGTGTGTGTGTGTGTGTGTGTGTCTTAGCTGCTTGGAGCAGGGATGTGAAGAAATGGTTTCACAGACAGGGTGCTGGAGGACTTGGCTTGGACCCTTGGCTGAGGACTCAACGCTAGAGCTGTGCCAGTGGGGAGTCTTATTGGGGACCCGGAGGGACACAGAAAGAGAAACCCAGATCCCGGACTGAGTCTGTTCCCTGTGTGCTCTTAAGGGAAATTGTGCTTGATGCAGAGAGTTGCATCTGGAAATACTGTGTGTATCAATTTTTGACCAGTGTCAGTGGTGAGGGTTCAGGTTCACTGATTACTGGTCCAGAGAGGGGGCTGGGGGCATCACAGCCTTTATTTATTTAACATTTGTTAACCGGGAAAGTCCGATTTGGAATGAAGCTAATTTTTGGGGGAGGCCTGGGAAGAAATGCTTCAGCCTATGTAATAAGTGATAATTTAATATAATAAAGATTTTTTTAAAAAACAAAAACATAAAGGAGTGAATTACTTTACAACACTACAAATGGGTGGCAAGAGCTATGACGGAGGTAAGGGCAATATTATGCAGGGGATAGGCCACCGACATAGTGCTTGAAGAAGGTATGTGGGTGAGGCTGCTGCATAAACAGATAGAAAATTAGAGGATGTCTGCTTCGTTAGGGGAGAGAAACACAGGGCAGCTGTGAAGAAATGGAGACCTGTGGTGAGGGCTATAACAGAAGATGAGTGGAAGTGGAAGTGCAGGCCATATCCAGTTTAATGAAGGGACTTGTAGATTTAAGGATAACTAGTATAACAGATGATGCTATCATATTTATAGATAGTATTCTCTGTGACTCTGTGCTATTTGCCTTGGTTGCCTGTTGCTGTGTGTTAACTTTGTAATGTGTGCAGTACATTTGCTGTTGCAAAACAACATCTTTCAATAGGGATATTAATATAAACACCTTTATTTCCACATATGCAGTTCTGTGGCATGGGACATTTGCTGCCATAGAACATTTAGAAACAACAGTGGTGCATATTATAGCATAGGACAAATGTTTATGTATTATGCACATTGCATATTTCAAACTGCTCATCCCCAATCCTGTTCATTTTCACAAAACACTTCTTGTGGTTCTAATCACTCTAGGGTTCTACTCTCTCTAAAATGGAAGCTATCCTAATCTCAAATATTGTGAAGTGATAATTTTGGGAGTTTATGTGGGGACAAGCTTAGAGAGCAACTAATCTCTGTTAATGCTTGCAAGGTTCATCTGATGGAGACTAGCTTGAGTGCAGTAATTTATAATGAAAAAAAGTTCTTTGTCATAAAAGTGAATGGCTTGCGAGTTCCTTCTGGATGCAGACACAAGAAGTTTAATAGAAAATTCGAAAAGCTGCAGTCTTCCAGGGTCTAAGCCCATCACACCCACAAGCATTTGTCTTCTCCCTGTACCACCCTTACTAACATAATCAAATTTTGAAAGACTTCTGGGTATGCTGGGTATTGTGAAAACATGTTTTGCAAGAGCCCTGTGCTTTCATTTCGGGTGTAGTTGTAAATTATTCATTGCTGTCTATTCTTCCAGTACAAATTTTACAGAACTGAGCATTTAGTCATCTCTTCTCTTGCTAGTTTCTTGTTGTACATATTTTTACATGACAATAAATGATTTACTATGAAGCAAGACCACTCCTACCTTTATAACCTTTATATCTCACTAACATACCAGAGAAGCCTTCTGTGAAATACTAGTGGCAAGTTAAAGGGGCTGTCTGGAAACCCATCCTCATTGTGGTTTTTGGTAGAGCTGACATAAAGCAGAGATTTGACAAGTCAGACCTTGACAAAGTGCCCTATAATACTTATCATATCATAAATGTTCATATTTTCTTCAAGGCTTAAAGACTGTAAATGGTACTTTCAGTCATATCTGGCAACCACCTGTTTTTATAGCACTATTGGTTAACATCCTTGTTTTAATCCTATTTTGCTGCCTTTGTTCCTTACTTTAGCTGCCTCCTGGACATTTTGCACTGCACTTCTTTCTTTTTCATTGCATTACCCTTACTATAAACTTTATCAAATTAGTGCTTTGAGACCGACACAGAAAAAAATGCCATCAATGACAAATTAAATTACTAAGTACTTTTTTAATTCCTAAAGGTTAATCATCCTTTCACCTCACTCTGTAGTATCAATTCATAAAACAAGTGTTGCTCTCCCTTCTTAAGTACTTCTTCAGCCTCTATAGTTTATTGCAGGCTCCATCGAGTTCCTATCCCTGCATCTCAGGCGCCCAGGTCACAAGGCACTGAGGATCCAAATGTTGATGACTGTTCTACATTGGAAATCGCTGCCAGGGTGATTTCTATATGTACGTCAGTAATCATTACTTTGTATTGTGAGAGTTCTCCCTTCTTTGTATTTGCATGAACATGGAATTGGTGTATACATGTTGGGGGGTGCAGGGGGGCATGATTGTCTCTTAAAATGCCTATAGTTTGAGTTTTTGTCCGTCATGGGCATTTGATTTCACTGTTGTAGTTACTGGGGGTTTAGTTACTTCAGATTTACTACACAGAGCTGTTTATCAAAAGGTACCATAGTGCCTAGATGCAACCTGTTTGGATATTTTTTTCTCTGAGACCTCCAAATCTCAGTTCATACAGTAAAGCTTCTGTTTATTAAGATGCATCACTTCCACAGTATAATCCTATTCACTACATGTTTAAGGACTGTCACACTAAAAAAAAATTCTCTGCCATTACTAATTGCATATTATTTTTCAAACGTTATTCCAGCATTTCTTCCTTACCAGTTTCTACCCACAAGTAGTACAAAAGCCAGCAGCATGAGGTGTTAATATTCAAAACAGTTCATGCCATTGTGACTGTGAGGGCTATTTCTCTCATTCTTTTTTCATTAGTTCAGGAAGTCTCTATCAGCATTCCTGTTTCATCGTGGTGTGTGTGGGCAGATGATAACTCAGTAGTTTATGATCACAGGGTTAGAAGTTGCTGCTTGTGACATAGCCGTGACAGTTTTAATTACATGTTGTATCAGTGCTATTTGAACTTGTTGTTTAGCTGAGTCAGACTTTTTGTGATCTCAATGACTTTAGCACAGCAAACCTGTCACTAACTGCTTCTATAAGACATTTCAAATTCATATTTATGAATTAAATAATACTATTTATCCATTTTAATGCCTGCTATCCCATTCTATCTTTGCTTTTGAACTTTCATTAACATTAATAAATTTAACAATTAATAAATAAATAAATAATGTTAATATTTTTTCTAGTGAAGTCTAACTTCATATTATGAAGCCAAAGTATTTGAATTTTAGTTTTACTATCATACCTTTCAGTGAAAAAACTGTGTTTATTTCTTTAAACATTGATAGAGTTGATCTTCTTGCAGTCTATGCAATTTTCAAAAATTTGCTCCAACTCCACTCATCAAGAGCATTTTTTTTTATTACACAGTGATGAATGAAAGAAGGAATTACAAGTGTTATTGATGAAAGACTAGAGTCAGACTACTAGTTTGGTCTTGATATATTTTCTGGGATATCCTAGTGTGTGTGTGTGTGTGTGTGTGTGTGTGTGTGTGTGTGTGTGTGTGCGTGTGTGTGTGTGTGTGTGTGTGTGTGTGTGTGGGGGTGGGGGTGGGTTGGTGATGTTTCCCTTCTTTAACTTTCATATGCTGTCATTGCACAAAACTTGCTCACATGGAAACGTGTTTACTTCACATAAGTGCTTGGATAAGTAGTTTCAAGCAATTAGGGATGACCATTTCTGTGTTTTCATGAGTATGGTATCATCAAGGAAGCATAGTGCGAAACCTATTCTACTTTTTGGTATGCCTTCTTAAACAAACTCTGGCACATATTCAGAAGAGGAAGACTGCTGCTCCTGGAAGGCTACTTAGCTTGTACAATAATGTACGACCAGTTATTCAAAACTGTGACCATGTTCCAGACTGATCTTGCCTTAATGCTCTCCACCCCATTCTGGTAAGCAATGCCAAATGAATATCACTTCTAAATTTTGGTGCATCTCAAATACCTAAATCCAGTTGTAAATCCTTAATCAATGAGCCTGTATCAAAATGCATTAGTCTATACTTTTTATGATTAATGATTACCTACTACCTATTAATTACCAATTAATCCACATTTTTAGCTTCTTTATTCCTCCCTCTGGTCCCTCTTTCCACCTCTAAGTGCTCCCATGCCTTTGAATCATCTGTTAAAAGCACACTTTATGCTTTTTTCTCCATGTCAATATCAGAAATATATAGGTTGAATAATACAAGCTCTAGCACAAATCCTTGGGGAATGCCATTCAGTACTTTCCTCTTGTCAGGTAATTCACCTTTAGCACTCACATTCTGATTCTTTCCTTCTAACATTTGTTTTAATTCTTGCCATCATTCCACCCTCCTCAGCAAAATTTAGAAATACCAGATTCAATGATTACTTGTAGCTCTTGCTAACCAAATATAGAAACATTTTAAATTAACTTGACTACATCCTTTTCCAAAACATTTGCATTGATTCTTATATTTCAGTATGCCTAGTGGGACTGACAGTCAACAAAATAAAACAAAATATTTTAAATACCATTAACAAATGAACACGTGCAATGACCTGTCCTTTTAGACAAAACAGAAGCCCAGCTGTCTAATGAAATGTTTACAGACACTGTTTCCTTTACTACTGAACTCAGACTGCTGCTGGTTTGCAGTGTCTTAAGCATAACAACCTGAGGTATCAAAGAACATTTTGTGATACAATGTAACAGAGAAAGAAACAGAGGAAATTAATGATGAAAAAAAAGTTTGCTATAGCAGGTGGAGAAGCATGCTTTGAATAAGACAACATGGAAATAAATTAGAAATACAAAAAAAAAAAAAACTTGTCAAAGAACTGTGTGTATTTATGATATGTCTGCTTTGTCTGTTATTTTCTATAATAAAAAAGGTTATGGAAACAGAACATGAACACAACCTCACTTACCTCATAATAAATTCTTTAAAACATAGTCGTAGTTTGTTATGATGTCGGAAAAGTTTGGGGTCTTCTGGAATTTCAGCAAGGAAGACTTGAGCTACCTCTAATGGTCCCTGATTAGAAAAGCATAAAACTAAAATTATAAAGGAAAATAACTTTTTTACAGATTGTTCCACTTATTTGCTGCTGTGACATCTGAGCAATCCAAGCACATTGCATACAAATATGTTCTTGTTCTGTGAAATTTTATTGATTATTGCCACAGTAAAAGAATATGTGCTAGGCATACAACTTTACAGTACAGTTACTTTGATATCAAATATCTTTGTGAAAATGAAGTCATGTGGCCCAACTCAAGTACCGTTGTTTTCTAACCAGCGATATACAAGTTTAACAATCTGGATACAGGATAATCCATCACACCGCATACCCATATCCATTGTCTGTTTTCATGGCCTGCTTCACTTATTCATTTATTTTATATCGTGATGCTTAACAAAAGTAAGACCAGAGCTCTTTAAAGGCATATAATATGAAATGTAGAAGCCAGACACCATGGTATTAGACAGATGAATCTTCAACTATGTGCCAGATGACCATGTTCAATCAATAGCACAGGTGATGGAGTGGCTGGGCTGGGACAATGACCATCTGGTACTGGCAGACCCAATCTGGGGCTGGGAAGGTAGGTGGTTTCATTCACTGCATTAATGGCCTATACTGGAGTACCATTACTTGCAGAAGTAGCCACGCATGCTCACTCTTCATAGGTAAAGCATTGCTTAATCAAAGGAAGATGTGCAGTAGCGTGCACGTCTCTCCCTGCTTGGCAGTTACTACAAGTATGCATCTCACCTATGGGGGGTGGTTAGGAGGGCCTCTGCAGCATTAAATAGATTGAGCTGCTAGGCATTTCAGACAGGGAAGGAGTAGGCTGTAGTGCTCTCAGCTGGTCTGGAGATGCCTGGCTTTCAGCCAAGTGATGAAACAAATCACCATGTGCGGTGCAGGAAAGGGAGCCATTGCCAAATCCCATGGGATGTAAGGGATAAAGAAAATAAATAAAAAATTAAATATAGAAGACCCAGCGAAAGTGCTATAGAAAAGTGCATAATTATGGTAGATCACAGTTCAAGTACGGAATTCTGTCTCATTCTCCTGTAGCAAAATTAGACACCAGTCCAGTACAATATTAACAATAGCACACATGGCTATGAATAAGTACATCTACACAATACACAAAAGTAAATTATTACTAATTAAAAACTGCCATAGACAGAGATATGTGCATTGACTACCCTAATTATAATCCTCATGCCGCAGACTTCCTAAAAATGTTTGCATTAAAACTTCAGGCTATCTATACTAAGCAGCCCTAACTAAGCACTTTAGTCCATCTTTGAAGATCTCTACTTTCATCAGACTTATATCACTTGTTGTGAGTCCATTTCATTGCAAAGCAACTGTGGATAGCTTTATCTGCCAGTTAAGTTTCCATCCCTTTGTAATTAATTAACCTAAGGTCATCATGTGATCTCCTTGCACTAGCACACAGAGTGGTGGTTGTTGTTCATTGGGGATGGTGCTACAGTATTATACTGCTCACATTGGCTTAAACCTTGCCTCTCAACTCCAACGTCCATTAACAGTTACCATACAGATGGTCAAAACCAGTCTACTCCTCCTAAACAGATAAAACTCCTTAGATTTTCTGTCAGGCTTACACACCTAATTTGTATTATCCTAGTTAGCAGCAACTTGACATAATCCTCGCCCCATTCACTCATCACCCCAGCATCCAACACGTCCACTCTCACATAACTCTTCAATTCATAAATAGGTCAAAATAACACAGGGAGCATGTTAAATAAACCAGAACATCAAGCAGATCTTCTTAATGAACACTTACCTGACATTATTGGTATTACACT
Organism: Protopterus annectens; assembly: GCF_019279795.1. Classification (NCBI taxonomy): domain Eukaryota; kingdom Metazoa; phylum Chordata; order Ceratodontiformes; family Protopteridae; genus Protopterus; species Protopterus annectens. Next base: position 1,106,981,457 of record NC_056730.1, read on the forward strand.
TACCTGACATTATTGATATTACATTTACCTGATGTTATTGATATTACACATTTCTGGCTGAAGGATGATACTCCAAAAATAGTTTGCAATTTCCCTAGATACAATTATTGGTTTAATTCCAGACATGGAACCACAGAAGAAAGAGGCATTCTCTTCTTGAAAAAGCCAGCATCAACAAAGCCTAAATCACATCCACGAATGATAAGGAACCAAAACAGATACTAATAAATAAATATTTAATTGGACAGCTCTTATAACTTCCTTATGAGAAGTTCAAAAGAATCATTGGTATAATAATCTTCCAAAACCCTGACCTCTAGAACACCATTATCATTTCAGTGACCTCAGCATTAACTTGTTTGACTCAAACAATAATGACATCACTGCTATCTTAATGAATAAGGGCTTAAATAACCTAGAAAGTCTGTCTTTAAATCTGCAACACGCTCTCTCCAGCGTCTTATAACTTTCAACAATCCCAGTCACATCTCCTCTATCCCTATCCCCCCGCCATTAGTGATTAGTACCCCATCTTTTTTTTTTTTTCACCTTCAGACCTCTGTTAAAAATACATCCACCTACACTATGTTTCTGCTCCAAAACTCAAAAAACAGTTCAAGTTTTGGAAACAAAACTAAGTCTTCTAAGTACATTTGTTGCCCCTGCAATCTACTTGTCTTCTTTATAGTAATACATTTTGCAGATTTTACCTACTCTTCTTTTGAGGCTAACAGACTTTATTGAAGTAAAGCCAGGACAAGTTTTACTATGAAAAAGATAAACAGGACACATGGGCAACAGATCACATTCAAAGGAAGTCTAGGCAATGCATAAACTACATTATTCAAAATGAAAACCTTTTCAAATTGCATTTTATCAATGAAGGTATCCATATATATTACTAAATTATGCCTCAAAGTTTCCTTAAGTTATATTTGTGTTACAGACTTGACCGGTACCTCTTGCAGAACACTCCAAACTCCAGTTGCGCTTTGTTTAACGTCTGATCCCTAAAGCTGTGTTGCAAAAAATGCCATCTCTGTGACTTCACAGGGTGAGCGTTCTCATATAGTTAGTATTTTTATTCTGGCTGTACCTAAGCTAATACAATTAATCCAGGAAGACACTGTACTGCAAATACCTTTCATTCTGTATCTTTTGCTGCTCCACAGTTCCTGTTTCTATGATTAAGACTTACTCATTATGACCACTCCACCCTACGACTACTCTGGAATTCTTTCTGTGCTGCTAGTATGAACACAATTACTCTTTAATATATCAGCTAACCTTGCGTTCTGTAGAAGCATCACATCCTTTCATACTGATAACTAGTGTAGTGCACAGAGAGTAAGAAACAGGCTTGTTCAGCTACTCTGTGATGAGTTTGAGCTTTGTTAAATTTATGTTTTAAAACTAAGAATACAGAAAGTGCTATAAGAGTAGAGGTTAATGCAGTGTCATACATGAAACAGCAGGACACCTCATATTCCATGGACAGCACATGGATACTTTCTCTCTGTCCCAGCACTGAATACAAATGGTTTATGTCATACAATGGCTAAGTACATTTACAGTTTATCACATTTAACAATGTACCTTGCTACATAAAACAGTTAACATAACCTCTGACCTCCTGATCATGTGTGCTTTGATCATCATTATTCTTTGTACTGACATGGAACCATAGGCATTCTGCTATGAAGCAATGGGGCGTGTGTTCATGTTGCTTCTGGCTTGAAAACCTGCATTGAGACAGTTCCCATGGTGTTTATATGTAACCCCTGCACTACAAGTACACAGTTCTGTGACTTGTGACAGGCGTACCTAGCCAAACTGAAGAGCTTTGATAAAGGCAAACAGTTCTTATGTCTGATTGCTTCTGTTTGACTTAGTAGCACTAAAAGGTAGTTAGCTTTTATAGTGTTTTAGCTATAGAGTTTGGAAATGTTTATTGCTTTTTATGGAAAATCTGCATAATTTCCAAGATGTCATGCATTGAGAATAAATAGCCATTCTATTTCCTGCATAGAAAAGTGTTTTGAGATTGCTTTCATGATGTCTGCATGTGTGCTATATAAGCACCCATTACAGAACCTAAGTCCAAAGCACCCAAGCAGAATGTTGACTTTTTTAAACTGCAGTTCATTATTATAGTTACTTGAAATTGTACTTCTTCTGTGGCAGTACAGTGTCCCATATAGGCCCCTAGTCAACTTTGATCTACATGTATTTATTATATTTAATAGCATTAACTGGCACAACTCCCCCACACACACTCAAAGCTAGGGTGCCATCTCTTCTCCATAGCCACATGATATGAATTTATGCAAGAGGTTGGAGGACCAGACAGCCACTATAGCTGCTATGCGGAGGTACTGGCTTCAGCGCTGGATGCACTACCCCAACACACTGACACATCTGTTGTAGGCCACTGTTATGCAAACAAGGCATTGTCTAGGGAGCTTCCCCACTCTCATTTAGGTGGCAATGTCTCCCATCCTTGGCCACGAAACTAGTCCAGCTGCAATTCTATGCCTTGGTCTTTGCCTGTCCATACAACTGTGTCCAACACCCAGAAGGAGGTCAGCAGGCAGAGGCTTGTCATTCCTCTCACCTCCTTGCCAGCTACAACAGGTGCCCAAACCACTATTTAAATTCATGTTGCCTGGGTCTCAGGCATCATATTCACCAAAACAGCTGACTCAATGATGACCTTTTTTAAAGAAAGGAAAACAGATGTCTGTTTCTTAAATTTTTTAGTTTGGCTTGAAAAAATGGAAAAAGCTCTTTTTTGGCCTCCAAATTACATTAGTTCTCAAAAAGACTATTGCTTTTTACAGGAAATTTGCATAATCCTAGGGTGCCCTAGAATAAGAATAAATGCATATTTTTCCCCTCTTTTTAAAATCATTGTCTGAAATTTGTATTGCACTTACTGTCACAGTAATTCCATTGGAATGCTTGCCCCTTCCATTTTCTGTGTGAACAAACAGTTGCTCCGGGATGCTTGCCCCTTCCATTTTCTGTGTGAACAAACAGTTGCTCCGGGATGCTTGCCCCTTCCATTTTCTGTGTGAACAAACAGTTGCTCCGGGATGCTTGCCCCTTCCATTTTCTGTGTGAACAAACAGTTGCTCCAGGATGCTTGCCCCTTCCATTTTCTGTGTGAACAAACAGTTGCTCCGGGATGCTTGCCCCTTCCATTTTCTGTGTGAACAAACAGTTGCTCTGGGATGCTTGCCCCTTCCATTTTCTGTGTGAACAAACAGTTGCTCCGGGATGCTTGCCCCTTCCATTTTCTGTGTGAACAAACAGTTGCTCCGGGATGCTTGCCCCTTCCATTTTCTGTGTGAACAAACAGTTGCTCGGGATGCTTGCCCTTCCATTTTCTGTGTGAACAAACAGTTGCTCGGGATGCTTGCCCTTCCATTTTCTGTGTGAACAAACAGTTGCTCCGGGATGCTTGCCCTTCCATCTTCTGTGTGAACAAACAGTTGCTCGGGATGCTTGCCCCTTCCATTTTCTGTGTGAACAAACAGTTGCTCGGGATGCTTGCCCCTTCCATTTTCTGTGTGAACAAACAGTTGCTCGGGATGCTTGCCCTTCCATTTTCTGTGTGAACAAACAGTTGCTCGGGATGCTTGCCCCTTCCATTTTCTGTGTGAACAAACAGTTGCTCCGGATGCTTGCCCTTCCATTTTCTGTGTGAACAAACAGTTGCTCCGGGATGCTTGCCCCTTCCATTTTCTGTGTGAACAAACAGTTGCTCCGGGATGCTTGCCCCTTCCATTTTCTGTGTGAACAAACAGTTGCTCCGGGATGCTTGCCCCTTCCATTTTCTGTGTGAACAAACAGTTGCTCCGGGATGCTTGCCCCTTCCATTTTCTGTGTGAACAAACAGTTGCTCTGGGATGCTTGCCCCTTCCATTTTTCTGTGAACAAACAGTTGCTCCGGGATGCTTGCCTTCCATTTCTGTGTGAACAAACAGTTGCTCGGGATGCTTGCCCTTCCATTTTCTGTGTGAACAAACAGTTGCTCCGGGATGCTTGCCCCTTCCATTTTCTGTGTGAACAAACAGTTGCTCCGGGATGCTTGCCCCTTCCATTTTCTGTGTGAACAAACAGCTGATCCGGGATGCTTGCCCCTTCCAATTTCTGTGTGAACAAACAGTTGCTCCGGGATGCTTGCCCTTCCATTTTCTGTGTGAACAAACAGTTGCTCGGGATGCTTGCCACTTCCATTTTCTGTGTGAACAAACAGTTGCTCCGGGATGCTTGCCCCTTCCATTGACTGTGTGAACAAACAGTTGCTACGAGATGCTTGCCCTTCCATTTTCTGTGTGAACAAACAGTTGCTCGGGATGCTTGCCCTTCCATTTCTGTGTGAACAAACAGTTGCTCCGGGATGCTTGCCCCTTCCATCTTCTGTGTGAACAAACAGTTGCTCGGGGATGCTTGCCCCTTCCATTTTCTGTGTGAACAAACAGTTGCTCCGGGATGCTTGCCCCTTCCATTTTCTGTGTGAACAAACAGTTGCTCCGGGATGCTTGCCCCTTCCATTTTCTGTGTGAACAAACAGTTGCTCCGGGATGCTTGCCCCTTCCATTTTCTGTGTGAACAAACAGTTGCTCCGGGATGCTTGCCCCTTCCATTTTCTGTGTGAACAAACAGTTGCTCCGGGATGCTTGCCCCTTCCATCTTCTGTGTGAACAAACAGTTGCTCCGGGATGCTTGCCCCTTCCATTTTCTGTGTGAACAAACAGTTGCTCCGGGATGCTTGCCCCTTCCATTTTCTGTGTGAACAAACAGTTGCTCCGGGATGCTTGCCCCTTCCATTTTCTGTGTGAACAAACAGTTGCTCCGGGATGCTTGCCCCTTCCATTTTCTGTGTGAACAAACAGTTGCTCCGGGATGCTTGCCCCTTCCATTTTCTGTGTGAACAAACAGTTGCTCTGGGATGCTTGCCCCTTCCATTTTCTGTGTGAACAAACAGTTGCTCCGGGATGCTTGCCCCTTCCATTTTCTGTGTGAACAAACAGTTGCTCCGGGATGCTTGACCCTTCCATTTTCTGTGTGAACAAACAGTTGCTCCGGGATGCTTCCTCTTACTATTTTCTGTTTGAAACTTGCTGTGAGATACTCTTCATAATATTAATAAGTATACATATGCACATATATTCCCAGATCACTAGTTCAACACATGCTGAGAAGCTTTGAAAATGTGAAATGTAAGTTTGCGTCTGGTATTACTTTTGATCTGACCTGTTAATATCTATGTTTGCCGAGTTCCATATGGCTTTAGATACTGAGCTGAAAAATATTTTTCAAGGGAAATGTGCATTATTCCTGATATGCCTCGCAGTGAGGAAGAAAGAAAATATTTTTCTCTTTATGAAATATTTTTTAATTTAATTTATCAATATCTTACGTGATACCTGTCATTAGCAATTGCTTTCGGATGTTGGTATTTTTTATTTCCTGCATGGGAACTTGCTTGGATATAGCTACATGATACATGAATATAGAATCAGTTATATAAGCACTCACTTCTGAAGCTTGAGTCAAAAAAAAAAAAATAATATAATGAACTTTGACAAAAAAAAAAAAAAATATATATATATATATATATATATATATATATATATATATATATATATATATATATATATATAGGAACACTTTATAAGCTCGAAACACTGAAATCTTGAATTTCAGTATCTCAAGTTCATAACGTGGAAGGATCAGAAGAGAGAGAAAGCAACCTAGACCTTTAATAGTAAAGATGCAATCCTACCAGCAGAAAGTGTTGATTCTGATAAAATTGTGGCAGAAGGACAAAGTAGTAAAAATGGGAGATGGTAGTGTTTGTGGAAAATGATTACTCACTGTACACCAGACAGAAGAGGAGTAAATTTATTCTAGCAATCAGGGAATGTTGAGAAGCAGATGTGATATTCCAGCTGCTGTATGCAGCTATTTTCAGAATATTCTTTCCTGGAAGGTCAAATCATTTTTGATGCAGAACATGCTAAGGAGGAAATACAAAAGTCTGTCCAACAAAAAGTGAGCTATCAAACAGAAAGAGATTCTGCTGCTTATTCTTCTGGTAGTAAAACCCACAGACAGACTGTGCCAGAGAAACATTTTCCAATATTTCAAAGTAAAATGCTTAAAAAAGCACAAGTGTTGACTAGAAGAACCATGAGGACATTGGAAATAAAGCAAAGACAGGATTTGGGAGATGGAGATAAACAGGAAGAAAACCAGCAACTCAGAAATTGACCAACAAATGTGGAACTACAAAGCATTGATTATACTGGTGAAGCATGACAGGACTAAAAGACCTTGATATATTGGACTTCTTTGACTTTAACCTTGTAGAGAACTCCAAAGCATATGCCGTACTTCATGTCGTTAAAGTTTGGAAGAACATTTAGAAGACGGTAAGAGGAAGGAAAGCATTAACTGTAAGTTAAACAAAATTTTGTTCTTAACAATAGTATTTTTATAATGCATGACATAGCCTGCATGTTGTAAAGTAAATATTTCGCAGTTAATTTCAAGTGTAATAGGGGTACCAAAGTAAATAGGTCTCTCTCTCTGTCTCTCTGCCTCTGTCTCTCTCTCTCTCTCTCTCCTTGTTCAGTTTTAAGAAATAGAGAGATATGAACAACAATACCATTGATAAAGGCAGGTCCACAACCCAACAAACAGAGCTAAAAAGCAGTGACACTTATGTAAGGTAAGCATTTTCATGTCCAATGGTGCATCATCAGACCAAGATACACAAAACTTAAAAAAAAAATATTTCTAACAAACATTCAATCAGTAAAACAGATCACGTGATTTAAGTGCCAGATTTAAAGGCACCACGTCAATTAAACCTGAGTGCTTGTCAGCGTGCATGGTTATAATCCAGTTCATCTCCGCATATTTAGACTTATTCACAAAATCTCTCCCCTCAGATCTTTAGACAAGAGCTGCAACACCATAAAATTAAATACATGCATACTACCACATCAGACGATATGCTTTGCAAAGGCATTAGTTCTTTTACCCTTGTGTATATCACAAAGATGATCAAGAAAATGCTGTTTTAAAGATCTCTTTATCCTCCCTATATAAAAACATGGGCAGACAATGGAAAATGCAAAATATACTAAATAAGTGCTTTTGCAGTGAGAATATAGTTTTAGGGCATAGTGAATGCCTGTATTGGGATGAACAAAATAATTCAGAGAAGAGATATACTTGCAAGCACCAAGGGAATAGCAAGGATATGTCCCTGCATGTTCTGATAACTTAGTAGTATATTTCTTCCGTTGGTAGCAAAGTTGCTGCTTAAGTGATCTGTTATTCTTAAAACAAAACTTCGGTTGATCACCAACCAAACATTTTATTTTTTAATCAGCTAATAGAATAGGCCAATTCTTCTTAATCACATTACAAACCAATGTCACACCACTAGAATATGTTAAAGGAATTGTAGTGATGGTATCTGGTGTTGCAGATTCACCTTTCAGTGCATTATCCAATCCTTTTCCTGGATGAAAATACGGTCTAGCCCTGCTTTTTCTCTCTTGATTTACATCTCTAATAGTTGCTCTCACATCATTGGCAGAGTAACCCCTGTCAACAAAATCATCAAATAAACCTTGAAAACCTTTGTGCAATTGATCATCATCATTATTAAGTCCAGAGCCCCTCGTACATTGACCCTTAAGTACATTCTTGTATATATAATGAGGGTGCATACTAGTATAATACAATAAGCTATTCTTTTTACAGGGATTAGTATATGTAATAGTTCTAATACATCCTTGTGCAGTCTTGGTTATTGTCACATCTAAAAAATCAACAGTCACTAATGAATAATTGACTGTGAAGTTTAAAAATGTTGAAGTACTCCCAAGATACAGTATGAACTCTTGTAGCGAGGATAAAGAACCTGCCTACAACAAAAACACATCGTCGACAAAACGCTTATAAAATTTTATGTACTTAACAGACTGATTATCTTTTAAATCTTTGAGGTCTCTCAATGAGCCAACACAGTATTTGCATAACTATTGGCATATACCATATCCATGACTACTCCAAGTTTTTGCAAATAGAACATGTCATCAAAAATGAAGACATTGTTCTCCAAGATCAATTCAAGTAGTAATCAAGTCAAATTTTTGAGTAATCACTCTTACTCGAAAGGAACAGCCTAACCAATTCAACCCCTATATCATTTGGTATCACAGTGAACAGAGAACATAAATCACAAGTAACTAAATAACATTCGTAAATATCTACCAAATCTTGTAGACATTCAGATAATGTCTGCAAAAACTCTTTCCGTGTCTTTCAAAACAGAGGGTACCTTATCTAGTAGGGGTCTGAGTTTCTTCTCAGCATAAATAGACAAAGGTTCTGTAAGCCAATTATGACCCAAAACTATGGGTCTTAAGGGTGGCCTTACTGGATCCTTATGCATTTTGGGGAGGCCACATATTACTGGACTAAGCGGATGCTTGACTAGCAAAACTTATATAAATCATACTTGATCAAACCACTTGTTAAAAATATCATAAAACATTGCATGTACATGTTTGACTAATTTATCTACCTCAAATCTCTGTGGCATTACATCAGTTGTAGAATCAGAAAACAGAGTCAACATAGTGTCCAAATACAAACTACTGTCCATGACTACAATCGCTCTACCTTTATCTGCAGGTCTAATCTGAACTGATAGCATCTCTTGTAGCTCAGTCAAAGCTACACTCTCATCATGGGTCAAATTAAAAAATGTACTCTTATGTGTAGCAATAAGGGATTTAATAATATCAAACTCACAGGTCTTCAGAAATGCATCAAGGATCAGATGCAAGGAAGGAGTAAAGGTACTGGGCTTTATAAGGCTGAGGGAACATGTCTGTTGTGGAAAAAAATATTTTAACATCACATTCCTGGCAAATAGCTTCAAGTTCAAGATAACATCACAAACATCTGACCAAGTGGCCAGTATAAAAGACAAACCTTTCTCAAGCGCAACAGCTTGATCAGGAGTCAGCTGACAGAAGAAATATTATGAATTAAGGACCTCTGATTCAAATGTACAATGTTACATCGATCATTCATCAGGTTTAATTGATTTCAGCTTGCGCCATTTTCTCCCTCTCCTGTGAACAGACCTCCCCAGTTTTGAGAATTTCTTCACTCCTTAAAAGTACAGGCAAACTTGGAAAAACTGAAGGAGGTGAGGAAACAATAACAGTAAATATCTTCCTACGAACATCAGGTTCAACATTATCTGTCTGCTGTACTTTACTAGGTGCCCCTTTATTCGATGTAACAGGGGCACAATTAGATACATTTGCTTTCAGTAAACTCAAGGGTCCCTCACCATAGTCATTGACATCTGTGGATTCTCCCTTCTCATTCACTACACTGGTGTGTGAATTATTCCTTGGCCATGAAAAATATTGCCTGGTTTAAAATCACAAATGTCTCGCTCGATCTTTTTCCGCTTCTGGTTCTGTCTAAGTTTATAGATTGAGACATTACTACACATTTCGTCTAAAGCCAGTTGGTGAACTTTTGAAGTGAATTTACTGTTCAATGCATGATATAAAGAATTTATGTCACCCAGCAGCATCTCTTCAGTAGTCTTAAAAAAGTCAATCAAAAGTTTCATATAACTGTAATCTAAATCAAGGTTCAACATTTGCCAGTGTTTCAGAAGCTTAGGAAATGTGTTGCCATAGGCAGGCATCTTAAATACATGCAGCCCTCTAGGTAGAACTTTAAAATGTAGACAAGGTTCAAAATGTAATCTTTGCCACTGAAAGCATTTAAACTTATATAGTCTGTTCTCATGTTCTTTCAATGATCTGTGAAAAGGTTCCATATTCACAGCTTCTCCTTCATGACTATTCTCAGTATCAGCAAAATGGAAACATAACAAAGGGTTGCCATCTACTTGTAACATCTGATACAGGCGGTCTGAATGCCGACCAGTAGCAGGAGCATTAGGATCATAATCCAGTTCATAGTCAATACCCTCAGCCATGTTTCACATATTCATCAAGAAGCAAAAAATGAGATATGAACAGCAATACCGTGGATAAAGGTATCTTGCTTCTTGGTGAATACTAAAGAATGTTGGTGCATGCCACAGCATTAGTAAGCATATACCTCCAAGATGTTTTTATAGCTGCTCTTTTGCCCAACTATGTGCAATGTCACCAAAGGAAGCACTGGGTTATCCTACTGTTTTTAACATTTCATGGATTCCATAAAACCAACATTGTGGACCTGTACTATGTAGATAGGGGCAGTATCCAAGAAATTATGGACATGTGTCGGCCTTGTCTGCAGTCCTTTGAGAGCCATGGAGTAGCTATCCCATTGGATACCAATGCATGGCTTTTAGCCCAACAATTACCTTACTCCTGCAGTGCTTCTCACAATACACTTTGACAAAACATTTACAAGTAGTGATAGACTTATTCCACATTACATCAACATGTACAAAAACAGTTAAAAGCAGGCATACTTGACAAAATGAACATGTAAAAAAGCACTTACCCTGTACAAGCAGAACTTTATGTTGCCTTAATAAGACCTCTGAGTTTCAACTGCTGCAGGTTTAGAAATTGCTGCTTATGTTTTCTTCCACAGTATAATGGTTGTCTCTGCTTACACTCTTGCTTATATTGTACAGATTCACCTGTCTGGGCATGATGAGTATGTGGCTTAGACCTTAGCTCATTATTGTTTCTTAATTACTCACACCTGCTAAGCACTGCACTCACCTGTCCTCGATGCTGTGCACATGTCAGGGTACCTGTGGGCAACACTGTGCATAAGTGGCCTAGGACATGCCTCCAGGGGGGGGATCCACATATAACCTCATGTAAATGAAGTCACTGTAGTACCTGCTTTCTTCATGGCACACATAGGGATACAGAACTACCATGTTTTAAACTTTAAAGCGCCACTGTGAACTATAATAATACAGTACATATAATATCCTAACCCACCATCCATCATTCAAATGAGATGCCTGTCAATGCCCATTAGTATGCAGAAGATACTGCATGTGAGAATTGCTTTGGATACCAATTTTTTTGGCCAAATTTCTTCAAAGTACGACATTATGACTGGAGAAGGAGATGGAGTGCAGAGGTGATAACATGGAGGAGACAAACATCTTTCAATACCTGCTCCATCAGGATTACAACCAGAGGCTCCTGTAGGAGGACTATCAAAGAACACAGTATAAGACTGAAGCCTGGAATAATTTAGTGCAGGTTGTCATCCATGCCACTGGCATCTCATGCACGTGCAACAGTGGCATCACCATTATAATAACATGGGGCATCATAATCCTGATCTCCTTGGCTGATGGGATAATGAAGCTAAAAGCAGTCATCACATACTGCAAATATAACTTAGCTTAGCTACACATATAACATACTAATGAGTGCAAACCACATATATTACCCAGTGCTGTTTTTCTCTCCATACCCCTGAAGAAATTGAAGTGAATAGACAGGAGACTGGAGCACGTGAGAAAGCAAATGGGTGAGTATAATTGCTTCAGAATATAGAGCTTTTAATATTAAAAGTAGTATACATTCAGTTTCATACAGTATAACTTTCATAAATCACTGCCACGTTTGTGATAACTTCCACAGTCAAAAAAGTAGCAGTGTGACTACTGTCTGTGTGCATGCATGTATTAGGGCAAGTGGCTGAAAATGTTAAGGGTCGTCTCCTACAGTATGATAACTGTGGGTACAGTCCCCCTTCTCCATGTGTGTTCTGTTAATATTTTGGGTACAGTCCTCCTTGTCCATGTGTGCTCTGGTAACATTTTAGTAGAGGTCTCCATCTCATTATACTCACCATATCATTAAATGTGGGAATATGTATGAGTAACATTTTTGGTGGGTGGACATTTGTGCCATGGACACTTTGACAATACCCTTGTTTCTATGCCTATAGTACCTGTGAGGAGAATGTATGCCTGAGCAGCATTTTTTCTTTGTATGGTTTCCCCTGTGTTTTGTCAAACATCCGTTTGTTTGACAAATGCAGGTTGTGGTGTTTAACTTTGTTGCTATGGATAGCCAAGCAGTACTAATATTGAAGTTATGTTTTGTCGAGATAGGTGAGTGGGGTTGGAGGTGGAGAGAGTGTTTGTGTGGGTGTTTGTGAGTTAGGGTTATGGTTGGGGATATATTAGGGATAGGTGTATATATATGTAAGAGTGTGTGTATTTTAGGAATAGTGCTAGGGTTAGGTAAGGGGATAGATGTAGTGTTGTTAGTTTGTGTGCTTGTGCATGTTTGTGTTTGCAGGTGTGTCCTGTGTAGTGGCAGTGTTACAGGTGGTACAGGGAGGTGGAGCCCCTGCTCTCCTTAGTAATGGATGCTAACCCTAACACAGCCCTTCCGCCATACCTATACCTACACCTTACCTTAACAAAAACCTTCCTGTAAAATAATGTCACTACTTAAATGAATTTGAGGCTAGTGTTATTGGGGTATTTTAGTATTAATATCGGGAGAGGAAATAGTTTCCTTTCTTGATATGTTTTAGCTCGAGATTTGATTTATTACATTTGATATTCTGTATGTTTGAACATTTTTTGCCTGTGTTTTGAGTTCAACATTAAGAACATTCGATCATACAGAATACGACCTTTCTTTGTGTATATACATTTGTCTCTGGCATCCTGTTATTGTGTCTTGGACTACAGAGCACTGTTAGTTCATCCAAGTAAAAAAGAAGTTATTTCCTTTCATAACTAAGAATTCTTAGTTATGAAAGGAAATGGCTTCTTTCTTTTCTTATTTTTTTATTCTCCCTTCTCCAACCTCTTCCCATCCTGCACATCCTCAGATTGTTCTCCCTGTTTGCATGCTTGTCCATCCCTGAACCCTCTACTCAATTGCTCCTTTTTGGGTACTCCCAGATGTGATCCATTGCCAGTTGGGCCCCTAATTTGTCTGGATGTCAGCCTTGGTGGTACTCAATATTAGGCCAGCCAGTGAGGGATTCAATGGAGAGTAGCTAACATGGAGCCTGGGACTATCATACTTGCTGTGGCAACTCAATTGCCCCAGATGTGGAGGCGTCTGGTGGAATGTATTTACCCTAAGATGTCCTGCAAGACTCCTGAACTCCACCAGATGTCATCCAGGCACTGGGCATTTACCTCACCTTACCCCCAGGATAAGACAGCTATCCTTTGGCCATTTCACTGTATTCCTCCAGTCAGGACTGACATGCCATATGAGGACTGAATTCTCATGGTGTATATACCATGCAGTCATACGGAGGTAACAATATACTTCTAGTTTCTTGTCTCCACCAAACCTATACTGCTTCAGTTGTCCTTCTCCTGTGAAAAGAAACCTTTAAAATCCTCTTCCAACTAAATCAGGTGCTGAAAGCACAAGAGAAGAGTGGGAATGAACCATATGAAGTAATGTTCTTAGGATTTCTGCCAGATAAAAAAACTACAACGAAATGCAGTGTATGTTAAGTTTTCTATCACTGCTGCAGTCATCATATAACTGTGGTCTGGGTTATTTCACTCCTAACTGGGCTAGGGCAGTAATAAACAATACAATTTTTGACTTCATTGTTAATCACTCTAAATCTGGTTATACATTTACAAACTTAGATTATGAAGGAACCGTTTCTGCACTATTGGTCTCAGCAGTTCTATATACTGTTTAATGGTTTACAAGTATCCACATGCTTGTGTTCTTTTGTATAACCAGCTGCTACATGAATTCTTAGCTGCTCCATTTAGATAACCATACTAATAAAACATGTACTTGAATGCATACATCTGCAGACATTTTTGGCTCTTTTTTTTTTCATCTTTTTGTTAGGTATAATGTTTGCCCCTTCAGTGGAAATGTCACTATATCTGCATGAGAAGAGAGTGCTACAAAGGGTTGACCAGAGACAATGGAACAAAAGTTATTTATTTGCCTTTGTTTACCAAGACGTTCAACTGAACAAATCCCTGTTTATTGGAGGGCTGAGGAGAAAATCCCAACATTAAGCATATTTGCACAAAGATTCATCTTGACTTAGTATGTATATACATTTTAACATACAACTAGATGCATTTTTACATGTAACATAGTATCATGCTTTATATATAAGCACACAAACATACAGAGGAAGAGAGACATTTATTTATATATATTACAAAGAGCATTCATCATGTTTTAAGTTCACAACTGTGGAACATACAACATGAGCTAAAAGTATTGTGTAATCCTCCAGCTCCAGCACGCACACACACACACACACACACACACACACACACACACACACACACACACACACACACACACACACACAACAGTACACCATACATCATGTTTTGACTGTCACTGCACGTATCATATAATTTAACATTTCTACATATTTGTGTTTCTCTTTAGATATTGTAGAAAATATTGAATATACTGCGGTGGTGGTGCTGCGGTAGCGTTGTCGCCTCATAGCAAGACGTTGTCCCATTTGATTCTCCGCTAGAGCGTCTTCTGTGTGGAGGCATACATGAATGGGGCGTGCCTTCATTGAAAAAGGTTGTGCATCAGGGCATGTAACCCGGTACGTAAAAATCCACTACCAATCATTAACGGACTGGAGTTCTGCTGTGGCGACCCCTAACCGGGAAAAGCTGAAAGACACAAATAAACTGCTTGTAGTAATGGCAAAGAAGCCTTCAATAAACAGCATCAAGATATGAGTATGACCAGTATCACCAACAGGCCATTTGTGGGATCCCTCTTAGCATGATCATGTGATGTAATGTTTATTAGGTAATACGGCAAACAGGAAGGGGACAGCACCAAGAAACTGCTGCCCCCCCATTTTTTTTAATTTACATGAATGTAAAACCAAGTCCTTTTACTCGGGCAATTCAAGAAAAAATGCCACAGTCTCAAGGAGCTTTCACAGTAATAGACATTCTTCTACTACTTCTCTCCCTGTTATTGTACTGTAAAGCGTTATACTTCTTTCATATATACATACTGATGGTGATTCTGCAAAAGTTATGAAGGTCACTAGTAAAGATACAGAGAGAGGTAGACAGATGGAGGGAGTAACATGCCAAAGAATGCCCGACAGTGGTGGTAGGGGGCAAGTAATATGGAACTATGAGAAAAGCTAATTGAGATATGATTATATAGTCCCCAAGGATATGTAATGAACAACAATAAAATGAAACTGGATAATCTTGTCAGGGAATGGTGTGTTATTAGCTAAGGCAGTGACTGCCTTAATGTGATCATTGAAAGCATGAGAGGTGATACAGTGACAATGCACATCACAGACTACGTAATTAGAGAAGTGACAATGCACATTGCAGATTACGTAATTAGAGAAGTGTAGCTGTAGTCACGGTGATGGTGGAGGCAGTATTCTATTGTTACAACAATCTGGGAACTCCGTATACACAATGAGATGTCGCGTGAAGGACAGTGCAGGGCATGTACAGCATATGTTCTGGCAGTTTTACAGGACGAGGATAAAAGAATGTAATGTGGTAACTGCCATACCTGATTAAGGGTCATCACTTCTGAAACACACTAAATGTGTCTCCTTGTTCATTTGAAACATTTTAAAGACAAATGCGCTGATGTTTTACTCGCTCAGGTCAGACCCAGTAATTAATGAGTAGGGTGCACTTATTTTTCGATTTTTGCAACCTCAGAACAATGTGTTGCAGTCAGTGGAGACTGGCTTATAAGGTGGTTGTATATAAAACATATTTGTTCCTCTGTAAAAAAGGTGGAAGACAAACAGCAATAATCTGTGTGCAGCCTCAGTTAACTAAGTAAATAAATATGTTTGTATAGTTAGGAGATTATATACTTTGCATTTCAGGCTTTAGCTACCTTCTTTTGTAATTTTTCATAACAGATTAAGGAGCTGGTCCTCCTAGAGTGCAAATTTTGGAGATTGTTGTTGCCTAAGCGAACTTCAGTTGATAATCCACACTTTTTGCTTCCTTTCCTTCTGCATTAAGCTATAAGGAACACATTATGGGAACTAATCACTGAAGTTATCCTGGGAAATGTCTCCACCATGTGGTAATTCTTAGATGTTAGCACACAGTCACATTTTTTCCACTATCAAGGCATGCATCCATAATATAATATGGTTTATGATTCTCTCCTATATTGAGAGTGCAACTCTGACTGTCTTATATTTACTGTTGACCCAATCATATTACTGGATGACAAAGTGTTTTTGTCACAGTCACTGTCTGTTATAACTGACAGCATCAACATTTAGATGAAGAGTGAAAATCATTCTGCTGTTTTCAGCAGCAAATGCAAAGCAGTAAGCAATAACATCAGTACAATTACAGTGAGTGATGTAGGAAATGTGATTGGTCCAGTGACACCCAAATCCTCCTAGCAACATTCTGAGGATGCAGAAAAAAATTCATCTGGCCATCAGAAATGCAGTACATAGGCCACAAACAACCTGGATAGTAAGGGTTTAAATTTGTGAAGTGATAAACTACAGTGAGCTAAAGCAGAACAAAAAGGGTATAGTGACATTGGCTTAAAAGCAGTATTCATAAAAAGCTAGAGCTAAGCTTAACTCAGTAGAAGGTTTGCAGTTCATAAAATACCCGGAGAAAGAGCCCTGTAAAGCCATCCTAACTTTGAGCTATTCCACAAACACGTAAGTGCTGATTCATTTTTAACATGAGAGTATAACCAATGGCCCAGTGCTACCCTTTCAAATTCTGGGGTTTTAAAATGTATCCAAAAGACATGGGTGACTTTCAGAAAGTATTTGTCCTCAGCCAACGTGCAACAGCCATAGAGCAGCCCTCCTGCATATGTGTGTGTGTGTGTGTGTTTAAAATATCTCCTGATATGACATATGGCCAACTTTTTGGCTACCTTGTCCATTTAGGAGTTTTGTATTCAACCAATCAGCCCAAATCCCTTAGCCAGTGTATTAATAGTATACCGTTTAATATCAGAAACAATTGGCCTGAGTTACAGTTCATTTGTAGCAAATGTATTGTGAAGACCACAATCTCTCTAAATGCTAAATTATATAAGCCACTGCATGCCTATCACACCTGTTATAGACAAAGAAAAAACAAAACAGCACTACAGATACGTAAACTATCTTATCCCCCATTTCTACAATAGCCTGCCCTTAGCTATCATGCACAGTACTTCCCTCGCAATCTTTAAAAACCGTCTGGATGCCTGAATACGTGATTACTATTTTTCACCCAGGATATCCGGAGAAAGTCTTCTTCATGGGGACATTTTAGTCTCCCACTAGTATTGGGTAATGTGGCTTCTCAGTGGTCTCCTTAGAAAGAACCTAGCTCTTACTTAAGGAAGAAAAAGGCCAGAACCAGGAAAGTATAAGACTGTACCCCTATCTGTTGTGCTTCAAAATGTATTAAAACAAGAGTGAAGAAAGAGCTGAGTTGGAAATTGGCCATCTTTTGCCCTAGATATATTTCTGCATAGGTAGGGTAGCACAGTCAAGACTGCTATGTCAGTAATATTTCAACAAGGCTTCACTTTTACATTAAGCTTCTAAGGGCATTTTGGAAAGCCTCAAATTACTTGGGCATGTTAAGAAAAGTGAAATATTGTCAGAACAGTAAAACAATAGCATCTGGTATCATAATCCACTACCATGTACAGCATCCGAAATAAAACACTCAGCACAAATATTCTGGGATGGAATTTCAGCTGCAAATAACCAAGACTAAAGGAATTCATAGGTTCATACTATACACTAAAGGAATGAATGACTGAACTGATGCATAGCAAAAAACTTCAGAAGCTATCCTTAGGGATTTATGTCAAAAGCATAAACATGCCAACTGTTCCATAAATACCTGATTAACAGTGGCTCCCACTGAACCTTGTAACACCATTTGAAGCATTTTGACATCTGGTGGCTCTTGACTTGTGGCAACAGCCAGCTCCAAGGTCTTCTTTTGCATGTCCTCAATAGCCACTTCAATGGGTGTCAATGTAAACTAAATGGTAAAGAAAGGAAGCCATGTAAAACTTGTATAAAGAAAGGCACCAATTTACTTCCAACTGTCATTCTTCCTAGAAAGTAAAATTCACTTTAAAAATATACCATTATTTTATTTTAATTTTCATCCTTTTTTCAGTAGTATAGGCTGTTGGCCTCATCATTTCTCTCTCGATATTACATGAACACATCTTGCCTCCTGAAACCATGGCAATGTATTTTATGATCTGGAACCTGACACTTCCTGGAGTGATCATACTTACTGCAGTGAAAAGGATCATGGTCATCTTCCTATTGCCCTTTTGAATAATGCCCAGTGTGACAAAATAAAGTGCCAGTAGGCCTACCTGGATGACAACGTTATGTAGTTGACTCATCATTCGGCCAGCATACTACCTGTGCAGTTATGTGATATTTGAAGCCAGCATAAGCACTACCAGACTGTAACATGACTGTGTGACAGCTAATGATCTTGCCATACAGTTACGATTTAAGTACAGTAGTGGCACACACTGTCGCAATGATATCACTAAGCCGTATGTAATTTGCAGTCATGATTTGACCCAGACACAATGAAAGTTACCATATCTCCTATTAATACATAAAATACAGACATTAACACATCACTTATGGACATAAATTCAGATTAAACTGGATGAAAAGCAGCAAGTGTATAAATGATATTATCTCATACTTACTGGCTGATCCATGACAAATGTATACCAAGTCTTCAACACTAATATAAATGCCTTAATTGTCATACATACTGACATTACCATATACATACACATGATGTAAACAATATCACACATTAATAACATAACCACATATGGCGCAGGTAGATAGGTACATACAATATGTACGTAAACAATTTTACGTGTTTCCAAAGTGAGACATGGTGGCATCCATTATTTTTGCATCATACAGGGATTGTCCAGCTATGTATTGCTTAATAATGTTAAGAAGACATCATTATTTTGTTTTCATTATAACAGTTTATGTCATACTTCTACATAAATCAGTTCTTATGCTGGAAGGTCACTAGCCTCAATCAGCTGTGCAACCGTGGGCAGATTTGTTTTCTGCTAACAAGTTTTGTGCACCTTAACAGATTAATGAAGGGTCAGCTAAACTAATCTGTCAGTCAGGTCTGATTTTTGACACTTGATTTTGATGAACATTGATTAAAAGGTCAATAAGAAGATGAACGAGAGCCCAACAAACTCCATTTTATTCCTTGCCTAGATTCCGTTTCAAAGGAAAGGAAAACTGTCTTTTGGATTTACCATGGGATCACTGCAGAACTATGACAGCACAGTAAATTGCAAGGATGCATGTGTGCAAATTTGGCAGAATATAACAAATGTGAACATATCATGTCAGTCTTTGAGCAAACCTTGTGCAGTGCATAACTACTGGAATTCTCACTTTTAATGTCCTCAGAAATTCTGAAATAATCTCTAGCTCTCATGTCCAGGAGTATACACACCTACTGGTGTCTGTCTTGATGTCATGTTATATTAGTTGAGCACATCAGGCCTCTATGCTCCCCAACTCAACTCCCATGCACTGTGAAGGCATATCTGATTGGTTAACATAAATGAACACAAATATAAAATGATTTACTTACCCAATTTAAATGGAAACACACCTAATGATGCTGGATAGAGAGGCTGCCCAAGCAAGGGGTGGAGATGGTGGGAGTGTATTAAGAACCTATGGCAGAGGGTCTTGTCACATATCTACTGATATGGCAAGTATACATCTGATATATATTGACTTTCTGAATAATACCCATAGTCATAGCAGTGGATAAATGTGGAAAAGATTCCTAAGCAGTACCTTGGGAGGCCAGATCCAAATAAATGTAAAAGGTCAAAGACTCAGAAGGTTGTGCTGTCAAACACTGAGATACCAGTATGTATAACTCTCACCCCTCCAGAGAATGAATGAGATGTATAACTCTCACCAAGGAGGAGAAGAATGGATTAACAGAGTATCTAGGGGTAGACAGCAACAGAAAAAAAAAAAACAGATATGTTTGTTTTAGAAAGTAAAAAAAATCACCTGCAAATGAAACAGTTGAAGCAGTGTCATATAACTTTGGTAGCTTCAATCACCTGAAACACTTTCAATAGACGCTCTGGTAAGAAAAAAAAGGCTCTAATGGTGCTATCATCATGCCCAAAGGTGGAGCCAACTTTTGCCCCACCTAGAGGGTTGTCCCACTTACAGAATTCCTATCATTGTACTATGACAGGTTCTTGCAGGGCCAGGGGCTTGAGTAATTGAAAACTCACCCTTCTCAACAGCCATGGCATAAACAATAATGAGCTTTGGCTTTTTTTCTCTGAATTTTGTTAGAAAGTGCAAGACCAGAGGGGAAATACAAGAGGAATCATCTCTGCCATTTAAGAATGAATGCATGAAATTTCAACACCCTCTTGTCCTACAGATCCACACAAAACTGGGTGTGCCACATTCTCTAATGGGGCAAACAGGTTGTTTTTGCAGTATAGCCCATTCATGGGACAGCTTGACCATTCCGACCTTGTTTGGCCTTAGGTTTGGTTCTAACAGAGGACTGGGAATGGACTTATTAGAGTCCACAAGTGTGTTCACTTCCCAGAGATATAAATGGCTGTAAGTCTGATGCCACACTCTGTGACCTATTGCAAAAGCTGTATCACATCCCTGCACATGGTTTCTGTGGGCATCCCACCATGCTTGTTCACATATCTCACCACAACCTAGCTTACTAACTAAAGCTGGTGAAACCCTGGTCTCAACTCCTGTTCCAGAACTTGGAGGGAAAGAAACACTGCCCTGCACTCAGGAAAGTTTTTGTGGTGTCCGCTTCCATAGAAGCTTCATTGTCATTGGACATAGGAAGAGCACAGGCGGATACCCAGCCCACCAGGAATGGATCCATGCTCAAGGACTGGGACACTTATGGCTGAAGGAATAGTAACAAGACAATGTTACTGGGAAGGCACATTCTGTCACTTTAGTCAACAAAGACCAGCACCTGACAGTAGCAAAAATGTGGGGGCATAATGGCTCTGCAGCCACTGGCATCTTACTGTCCACCACCGACCCACAAAAACTGAACCATCAAGAAAATATTGACCTGGAAGAGGACCATGATTTAAAGGATCTTTAACAAGAGTGAGTATATAAATGCCTGGGAATAGATGAAGGGTCAACAGTACAGCACAATCAAATGAAAACAAAGCTTAGTAACAAGTATTTTGGAAAATAAAACTAATATTGAAAACTGTGGTGACATTTACCAGTAGTTTCCAAGCTATAAATGAACTTGATTTTCCTGTTCAGACTTACAACTTTGGTGTGGTGGACTGGTAGCAAAAGGTGTTTTTTATCATTTGGACAGGGAAACAAGAAATCTGCTTTATGCTTATTAAATGATATATAAAATCCAGTGCATGGCATGATTATATATCCCTGGGTATAAAGGAGGCATGGCCCCCTCCTTGAAATTGATTATATGCATAGTTCTGCACTCATGGGACTGAATGCATATTTGTTAACATCATCAGATCCAAACATTGTGGATGGGTTAAACTATGAAGAAAGCAAGTCTCAGGCAACAGTCTTACACAAATTAGCAGAAGTTTTTTGGAAAGGAGAAAATATGGGAAACAAATCACAAGTAGACAAATAAGTGACAACAGAAAGTGTCAAAAAATTAAAGTGAGAATATAAAGAATAAGACTAGGAGAAAAAGGAAAGAAAATTGGAACACATATTTAGAGTGACAAGTATAGAGAACTGCTGGGACAATCACATGCTGATTAAGATCTGATGCATAAATGGCTAGGAAGAAGTGAATATAAAGCAAAAGATAAAAAAAAATTATAATGGCAGTCCAATATGACGGGCTTCATAATGATGGTGTACACAACTGATAGAAAAAGTGGGAGATGCAAGCAAATATAGGTTGTAGAGCATGGAACTAGAAACAGTTAGACATCGTGTTGCTGGTTGTGATATACACATGGAGAAGGGTCTGTATACTGAAAGGCATGATAATATGGCAAGACTGTTACATTGGGATTTACGCAAATATTACAACATGCAGGTAGCTGTGAAGTACTGGAAACATGAACCACAGAAAATGACTGAAAATGAAGTTCTGATCCTAACACTGGGTAAAACTGCAATCCAGGTTGTAGCCTGCTATAGATCCCCCACCATGTCCCAAGACTCCCATTCCACATTCCTAAACAGACTGGAAAATATTAGGGTACAACCCAGTACACTTATACTGGGAGACTTTAACTACCCCTCTACTAACTGGGAAAATTGCTCATGTACCAACACACTTGCTCAACGTTTTCTGTAATTCATTAATTCCAACGCCCTGGACAAACTCATTCTTACCCCCACCAGGGGTAGGAACATCCTTGACCTGGTCATTACTAACATGGGCAACCATTGCTCTACACCAGTAATCAACTCCTCCCTGGTCAGATCTGACCACAAGCTAATCACCATGGATATCCACATCCAACCCTCACCCCCCCAAAGGAAACCACAGTAAAACAACTTCTCCAAAGCCAATTTTGGACTTCTAAAAACAGAAGTGGCTAACTTCACAACATCATGCAAATGGAAAATAGGTGCATGACTTCTGAATCATACACCAATGCACATACAAAAGTGCATGGAATGGGCAATACCAAACAGAACCAAGACGTTCTCCTTCAAAAAAAGGAAGCCGATCTGGTGGTCCCCAACCATAAACAAACTACAACAGAAGGAAAAAACTGTTGCAGAAAAGGGTGAATACCCAAGACTGGAAAAACTCCCTTGTTAGCCTCAGCAAAAAACTGAGATCCATCATCAAATCCTCTAAAGCTAGCTATGAAAACAAAATTGCTGCAGATTCTAAAGACAACCACAAGGCATTCTATAGTTATGTGAATCTACATGGCAATACTCAGCATATCTCTCAACCTAGAAACATCAAAAATCTGGACAAGGCCCATGGAAAAAAAGTACAAATCTGTATGCTGATTAATGTAAAATTTGCATACATAAATACGTAACCCCGCCCACTCATCGGTTCATAGGTTCATAGGTAGGTACTAGGCTATCGGCCCAAGGGCCTACGTAAGCCTAGCCAACAAGGTTCCCTGGGTTATGCCACCCAAGAAAGTTATTTTCCTGTGCCACTGTCGAGCAGAGACACAGAAGTGATCCCAGGGGTGTATTTCCTATTTCTCATCCACTCATCAAGATTTTTCTTGAAGAGTGTTAATGAAGAACTTTGCTTGACATAGATGGGTAGCCTGTTCCAGAGTATGGGAAGTCTCTGGGACAGGAATCTATCCCTCCAGTGGAATTGTGGGATAGCAACTTTCGAATGCAAACTGAAGAACAGACAACTAAAATATGGGACCAGAGTCCCCCTGCAGCCATTCTAATGTCCCATTACCTGGTATTTCGCCCCATTTACTATAAAGACTAATGTGTGCATACTGCTTTACTTCTACAATGACTATTTGGATTTTATTTTTACATTTTATAAGCAATACTGTCTCACAATGAAAACAGACTTGGCATTAAAACTTCTCTGCTCTTGAAACTCACATTCATTGAAACAGCATTGAAACCCACACCACATCCAAAGAAAATGCATCTGGCCAGTGGTGGATAAAGATTACTTTTGGGCTGTTTTCAAATCATAGGTCCCTTGCACACAAAATAAGAAACATACATGCTTTCTTTGATACACCTTCCTGACTTTATTAAATTATTTTCCTTGTATAATATAGCACACTTGTTAGACTTAAGTTAGAGCGCATTCTCAACTTATTGTTTGAACATTTTTCCAGTAGGCAATGAAACAAAATGGATGATTTAACCAATAATGGCAAAACTGCTAAATTCAGAACATTTACATCATAAAAGTCTACCTCCACACACGCACACTAATATATATATATATATATATATATATATATATATATATATATATATATATATATTCTTCTTCTTTCGGCTTTTCCCGGTTAGGGGTCGTCACAGCGGATCATCTTGCCCATTTGGGGGGGGGGGGGGGCAAAAGGCCGAAAATCAGGGACACATTTTAAACATTGTTTGTATAATTTTGGAAAGTTGCTAGAATAAAATGTGTTACCACCATGCATTTCACTGCCAAGTTTTGAACCCAGGACCCTGTGCACTTCACTCAGAGCAACATACCACTATGCCAAATCAGCAGTTTTCTGACAGACAGGAAGACTGAAACTTAAATTGCTAGCTAGCATTTACTGAATTCATTTCTCACTTCTCACCATAGCTCTCAATGTCTTAGCACAAAAAACCTGCACAAAGCCAATAATGGGGGAATACAGCCCCAAAACAGGGACAAATTTCAAATACTGATCATATAAACTTAGGAAATTGCTACAATAAAAGGTTTTGTGTTACCACTTATTTTCTGAAGAATATGAAGTCTGAAATTCAAACACCTGTCATTATTTAGTGAATTCAGTCCTTCAGTGATTTGCCAGAAAAATCCCGAAACCACAGATCTAATGAGGAATAAAACAAAAATATGAGGCATAAAATCACAAGTGGTGGTGGCTAGGGACTTTAGGTTCTTTTTACCTATATCCAAGGTAATGGTTTGAGCCCGAGTACCTCTAGCCACCAGGTGTATTCCCTCGGGGGCATTTACTTACACTTACACTTACACACACACACACACACACACACACACACACACACACACACACACACACTCACAAAGCAATACCTTAAGCAAAGCTCCGTTCCAGCAAAAGCAACTCACACACACACACACACACACACACACACACACACACACACACACACACACACACACACACACACACACACACACAAAGCAATACCTTAAGCAAAGCTCCGTTCCAGCAAAAGCAACTCACTCTATGGAGATAAAACTCCAAACAGACACACACAAAGCTCCGTTCCAGCAGCAGCAAACTTAAGCAAAGCAAATGCCTCATTACAAATACTCCGTTGAACTAAACAGCCCAGCCAAATACCTTAAGCAAAGCTCCGTTCCAACTTCCAGCAAAAGCTCCGTGCAGAATGCAAATAAAACTCCAAACAGATAACTCCACCAGCACCACCATCAAATACTCCATTTGTTTGCACTCAAACAGCCAGCTGGAAATGCATGCACATGAGCCTTGAGCTCAATTCCGACAGGCTAATGGAGCTGATGTCATCTCACATGCAATGACGTCAGCTCAAAAGCAAGAAAATAAATTTAAAAAAGCTGGAAAAGAAATCGGAAATGAAGGGGTGCAACTCGGGAATCATGGCGCACCATTATTTGGACCCCTAAATGCAGTAAAAAATGAGCAATTCGGTACGGTTGGGATGTATGATACACAGATCTGCTCTGAGTTACAGCACAATGGCAATACATATACAGAACCAACTGATATTGCCAACATATTGGCCGACAGGTTCAGTGCGAACTTTACCCCCCTTTCACCCCCTAAAGGGCCTATCACAATACCTGAGGAATGCCAAGTCCCTATTATCACAGCTACACAGGTAAAAACGCACTGTCCAAAGCCAAGAATACAACTTCCATGCGACCTGATAATATCCCTGAGCCTGGCTGTGTTCTACATGAATTACAAAGTGAACTAGCACCACACCTGAGTACCCTAGTCAATCACAGCCTCATTTTAGGCTTTGTTCCTACCAAATGGTGCACTGCTACGGTCATCCCACTTTACAAAGGGGGAGCGACTACAGACCCTGGAAACTACCTCCCCATTAGTCTGACGAGTGTGATATGTAAGGCTATGGATCATCATGGACCTTATAAATAAGGACATAGGGAATCTCCAAACTCTGAACCCCATGCAGTTTGGGTTTGTGAAAGGTAGATCATGCCTGCTCAACCTGAAAGACTTATTTGAGTCTGTCACCAGAGCTGTGGATGAGGGCAAGGTAGTTCACACAGCCTACCTAGATCTTGTCAAGGCCTTCAACACCATCCCTCACTTAGGAATCATAGATAGACTCACTAAACTAGGCAAAAACCCCTATGTCATAAGATGGCTTGCCCACTGGCTCACTAATAGAACCCACACTGTGAAAGTAGTGGACTCCAAATCTGACTACCAACCACTTACAAGTAGTGTCCCACAGGGATCAGTCCTAGGTCCTCTCCTGTTTGGGATCTACTTCTCTGAAGTTCAAGCCAACACAAAGGGACTCTGGATGACCAAGTTCGCAGATGATTGCAAACTGGGAGCCATTACTGATTCTCCAACTTGTGTAGAAATTCTACAAAAAGGCATTACTGACACCAATGACTGGTGCCAGAACCATGGCTTTAAGCTGAATGCCAAAAAGTGCATTGTCATTCCCTTTGGGAAAAATTTGGTGCCCATGAACTACCACATAGGCGGTAGTCCACTAAACACCAAAGGTGTGATAAGAGACCTGGGGACAGGTAGACAGCAACCTCTCCTTTGATAAACACATTGCCACTGTAGTCAGAAAGTCCTTCTATGTGGCACATCTCATTACAAAGGTTTCTCATCCAGGAAGGAAAAGGACATAATCCCTCTCTACTTGTCCCTCATTAGACCTATTATAGAATACAATGCCCCATTTGGTATGTACCTCACTAGACACCTACGACAACTGGAAAGCCCACAAAAATAACCCACTAAGAGGATCATAGGCCATACACACATGCCCTATATGTCCAACCACAAAACGTAAGATGGCATCAACCAATTCTCAGCTCGAGCAGGACTCTAATGCAGTAA
The DNA here is from genome assembly GCF_019279795.1 of Protopterus annectens. NCBI lineage: Eukaryota > Metazoa > Chordata > Ceratodontiformes > Protopteridae > Protopterus > Protopterus annectens. Next base: position 1,107,008,339 of record NC_056730.1, read on the forward strand.
ATAATCACTTCTTGCTGATAAAACACAGGTTTATTTCACAGATAAATCCACACATATAGTAAAACGATCTCCTGATTAAGCGCTTTCATCTGAAGGACTCAGATTTCATCAGAACCAATAGGAACTCAATCAACACCATTTTATATATACAAATTGGCGCCAAAAATAAAATTAATATATGCATTCTTAAAGGTACAGATCAAAGCCTTTAACCTAAAAGAAAACAATATACAAGAAGAATATATACCTAGACAAGTACTTAAAATCTTATGTTGTGCTGAAGTTTATCATTTATAACTAAATATAGACAATTAAAGTGCAAAAAGTTAAAGTGCAAAAAGTCTCAAGTGCAAAAATACAAGAGATAAACAAATAGTAAAATGTTACTTCATTACGGACTTATATAAAATACATTTTAAATAGTTAATAAATATGTTGTAATAAATAATTAAATAAATACAGTCCTTTCAGTTAATTCTTTTTATACTAAAAAGTATGATGATGAATATCTTAATAATTAAAATACTTGGGAAAATACTTGGGAAAGTATTAGTTTATATAAAGAAAGTGAACTAGAATAAAAATGAAGAGTCGGCCTAAAATTATACCCTGTCCAGACTTAAAAAAGGCTTTATACTAATGAAATCATTCAAACCAGGTGGGGTAGTGGCATCACAATACATTTGCCACTCACTTTCTTTATATGCTAACCATGTTTTCCAGTTACCACCATATGATGTTTGTTCAACCTGGTCTATGATCATAAATCTAAAGGTGTGGTCTTCGCCCTTGTCCAAAACATGTTTACTGAGCGCATTTTTTGTATCTTTTTTCTTTATTTTATAAAGATGCTCATATATTCTTGTCTTAAATTTTCTCTCTGTCTTCCCTATGTAGTAGGCGGTACAGGAAGAACAAGAGGCAAGATATACCACCCTCTGACTATGGCAATTCCCAGCAATACTTCTACATTTAGTTTTCATCAAATTATCTAGTGTTACCAAACTCTCTTCATTAATATTTTGGCACTGCTTACAAGAACCACACTTTTTTGTTGCCTGTCTTTTCTTTTTGGTCCTAACGTATGCACTGACTTCCAAAAGTTTTTTCAAATTAAGTGCAGTTTTGTAGAAACAAACAGGGTTCTTTTCCATGTTAGCCAAATTATTGTCAGGGATATTCAATAATTCCCAGTGTCGTTTAACTATTTCTTTTACCAGATTGGTATATGGGCTGAACATGATAATACAAACTGTCCTGCTGATTTGGGTATTTTCCTTTATCTTTTCTCCTAATATCTGTCCCAACAGGGGTTTGTATTTCATACCCCAATTGTCTTTAACGTATTTAGCCACATTTTGAACCATTCTTTTTGGATATTTTCTGTCCAAGAACATTTGGGAAATAGTATCTATTTCTTTTTCCATGGTCTCCCTAGAAGAACTCATCCTCACTGCACGAAAAAATTGACCTTTTAACACATTTCTAAATACGTGTTGAGGGTGGCAACTACCAAATTCAATGTAATCATTTGAAAAGGTAGACTTTCTGTAGATTTGTGAAACAAATCCATCTGGGGTTGTACTTATAAAAGTGTCTAAATAGGCAATTCCAAATTTGTCTGCCTTAAAGGTAAACTTTAAAAAATTTGTACTTGAATTGATAAAATCAATGAAGGTCCTAATATCTTCTGAAGGGCCCTTCCAGATGATGAATAAATCATCCAAATACCGAGAATAAAGCGAAATGTATTTGAAAAATTGACAAGGGAATAAAAACCTATTTTCCCATTCGAGCATGACCAGGTTCGCAAAGATGGGGGCACAAGAAGCCCTGGTCTGCCTGAAGTATTCTCCTTCGTACTGAATGTAATTGTGGTCAAGAATAAGCCCCATCATATCCAAGATGAGGCTGATTCTATCCCAACTTTGTCCTGAATAATTCTTCAGGCTGTTTTCAAAAAATTCCAACCCAATACTGGCGGGGATGCATGAGAACAAATCTTTAACATCTATTGTGAGGAAGGTCAAATGCTCAGACCAAACCTCTGGTGTAATTCTACTCAGAAATTCCCAAGAGTCTTTGACCATATGGGGGACCTTATTATAAATGTGTTTGGTCCAATGGTCAATTGTAACTCCCATATTATAGGTCTTAGAATGTGAACCAGCAATAATAGGTCTAAATGGTGGGGTGTCTATACATTTGTGTATCTTAGGAATTCCAAAGATACAAGCAAGTTTTGGAAACTCAATTCTCAAGAATTTATAAAGTTCATTAGTTATGCGGTTGTCCAACAAATATTCCTCTAAAATTAAATCAATCCGATGGTGTCCTATATTTATCTGATTTAATGAAACTTCTTCGTAATTTCCGGAGGTGAACAAAATGTCATGAATAGCTTTCTTATAATTTTCTGTATCAAAAATAACAATGCCCCCTCCCTTGTCTGGTTTCATTAATCTAATATTTTTGTTATTGACCACATTATGCAAACATTCTCTCTCCCCTCTAGTAAGGTTATCTACAAAGGGGTCACTGAAATTATTTCTAGAATTAATGTTCTTATTTAATCTATAGATGTCTCTGCACACCATTTTTTCAAACATTCCAACTTGAGGATGATTATTAGGTATATATGTACTCTTTTTACTAAGTCTCTCTTCCCTTTGTTTTATTCCTGAGTCAAGGTCATTTTTAAATTGAATAGACAAGTTAATTCTTCTACAAAACAACTTGATTTCTTTAATAACATCAACACAATTAAACTTCACTGTCGGGATAAACTTCATTCCCTTGCTGAAAAGCTTAAAAAATTCATCTGTAATAAAAAAGTTAGTATAATTATACACTTTAAAGCCAGCAAAGGATAGAACTAGTGGACCCTGATTGTTTATGACTTCCAAATTCAAAGGGGGTTGTCCTATAAAATTATTGTCCATCCCTTGTGCTACTGTGTCACTGTCCGTATGTATCAGTGGATGAGAAGTCAGAGAATCATATTTTGGTGAAGAAATAACATATTTTGAACCAGAGTCATTATTAAATTTGGCATCCTTTTCCACCATTAATAATTTCTCTGATATTGTTTGGGTGCTGGGTGGTGTCTCCCCCCTTGAAAATTTAAATTTTCTTCTATCCTATCCATCCCATTGTGCAGGTTCCTACCTGGAAACTCTTGTCCATTTTTAATGTTTCTGCCTCCAATAGGACGTGGCCAAATGTAAACTTTGTGTTCCCTATACAACCACATATCCCTGTCAATTTTCTTCAATTTCCTACTGTAAACAGTTTTAGCTTTATTCTCAGCATGTAAAAATTGCTTTTGGTACAAATCATACCATTCATCAAATCTAACATTATTCACAATCTCTTCATTCAACATTTCCACTTCATTTAGTAATAAAGATATTTTCCCATCATTATACTTAATCAATTTCTTAATAAAATAAAAACCAAACTCATCAAACATTTCATTAAAATCACTAATAACATCTTCTTCATATTTAAGACCAAGAGGTAATTTAAAAAAATCTAATGCCCTTTGGAACAATGCCTAAGGATAGGCATTTACCCAGATAGGCATTATCAATTTTTGCACATTTTAATGAGATTAATTTTTTGCCTAAAGCACAAATCTTGTCTTTGATATAGTCAGAAGGGTATGCTTTCCGTTCCTTAAATATATTATTATTAACCCCTTCTGAAAAATAATCAGTTTCTTCATTCAGAAATTCATTCAAAAAGTCATTCCCAACATTATTTACAAAATGCTTCTTGTTCTGTTTAGAAATATTTTTAGAAATAGGACTCAAAACACAGTCTCTTGAGTCAGTACCTTTATTTGTCACAAGTCCTTTGAAATTGATGCAGCGTACGATTTAGTTGGCATCTTCCCCTTCGGTTTGGCACCCAGCTTGTGGAATTCGTCCCGCTGCAAAAGGCTTAAATCAAACGTAAAGTCACCCGCTGGTGATAAATTTATGTCCACTTCTTTATTTTCCAAATCCAATGTTATTTTCGGCGTTCCTGTAGGATTACATGGCCCTTGGCCATTGGGAAGGTCTTCATCGCTGGCGAAAGTTTCCGAAATATTCTCTCTTTGTGGTAAAGGTAAATCTACCCCAGATTTACCCTTAAAGTTGTCGGTAGTTACACCAAACTGAATATTTTCAGTAAGCTTCCCCACCAACTCGAGGAGCCTACTAACGTCACCTTGCAGTGAATACTCAGCCCTGCTCAATGAAGCAGAAGGTGAATTGGTCTCTGCCATTCTTGCAACAATATAAAGAAACACGCAAATACCCAAATGTCCAACCACGGACTCTAATGCAGTAAATAATCACTTCTTGCTGATAAAACACAGGTTTATTTCACAGATAAATCCACACATATAGTAAAACGCTCTCCTGGTTAAGCGCTTTCATCTGAAGGACTCAGATTTCATCAGAACCAATAGGAACTCAATCAACACCATTTTATATATACAAATTGGCGTCAAAAATAAAATTAATATATGCATTCTTAAAGGTACAGATCAAAGCCTTTAACCTAAAAGAAAACAATATACAAGAAGAATATATACCTAGACAAGTACTTAAAAAAAAGTACTTTTTATTCTAGTTCACTTTCTTTATATAAACTAATACTTTCCCAAGTATTTTCCCAAGTATTTTAATTATTAAGATATTCATCATCATACTTTTTAGTATAAAAAGAATTAACTGAAAGGACTGTATTTATTTAATTATTTATTACAACATATTTATTAACTATTTAAAATGTATTTTATATAAGTCCGTAATGAAGTAACATTTTACTATTTGTTTATCTCTTGTATTTTTGCACTTGAGACTTTTTGCACTTTAACTTTTTGCACTTTAATTGTCTATATTTAGTTATAAATGATAAACTTCAGCACAACATAAGATTTTAAGTACTTGTCTAGGTATATATTCTTCTTGTATATTGTTTTCTTTTAGGTTAAAGGCTTTGATCTGTACCTTTAAGAATGCATATATTAATTTTATTTTTGGCGCCAATTTGTATATATAAAATGGTGTTGATTGAGTTCCTATTGGTTCTGATGAAATCTGAGTCCTTCAGATGAAAGCGCTTAATCAGGAGATCGTTTTACTATATGTGTGGATTTATCTGTGAAATAAACCTGTGTTTTATCAGCAAGAAGTGATTATTTACTGCATTAGAGTCCTGCTCGAGCTGAGAATTGGTTGCTGCCATCTTACGTTTTGTGGTTGGACATTTGGGTATTTACATGCCCTATATGGACAGACTCAAAAAACACCAGCTATACTCTGTCTCTTATCACCTACTTAGAGGAGATCTCTGCTTGACCTACAAAGCCATGTCTAACCCAGAGCTGCTAGATATGCTACACCTAAAGAAATCCCAATCCCTCTGTGCCACATGCTCCAGGGACCTAAACCTCATTGCCACAATAAACAGAACATGCTGGAGGGACAGGTTCCTAACCCAGAGACTTCCCATACTCTGGAACAAACTTTCCATTCACGTCAAGCAGAGCACTTCACTGGCCCTCTTTAAGAGAAATCTTGACGAGTGGATAGGTAATAGGAAGTTCACCCCGGGGATCACTTTAGTGGCCTTGCTTGACAGGGGCACTGGGAGCTAACTTTGGGCAGCATGATGCCAGGGAATCTTCTTGGGCTAGGCTTATATAGGCTCCTGGGCCATTAGCCTAGTACACAACTATGAACCTATGAATGTATGGGATCATTCAGCAGCAGCAGCCAAGAAATTAAAGGCAAGAATACCAGATATAGAAGTCAAAGACAAAAGTAGCATTAATTATTGAAATAACTAACCTAGCAAGTATACTGTCATGTATTAATAAACATAAAGTCATACAATTATATAAAATGCAAGATGAATCTAGAAAAACGTGGAATAAAGTCACCCAGATAGTTCCAAAAGTAGCAGGAACAACAATATTAAAAATAATTTTCAAGCATATTTAAGTATTCTGCAAACACAGGTAGAAAGTACTTTGCTGGTGCTGAGAAGAGCATTCTTGGCAAACAATAAGACTTAAGGAAATACTAATTTCATGAGCTTTAATTATACCCTGACTTAGGAATGGGCCGATTCCTGTCAAGCGATTAGTAACACTAAATATTAGGAGAAATTAAAAAAAAAAAAAAAAGAAAGTGCGTGGTCGCCACGTGCAGTAGAAGTGAAACTTTTGTAAGGAAGTGCAAAGAGCTTATACTGTACTGTACCATTTGGTTTCCCTCACACTGAAGCTTCACTTCTACCACGTGTGGCGACCATGCACATATTTTTTTTTTTATATGTAGTAGTATATCAGGGCATCTAAAACATTACATATAGGGTCATTATTGGATTTTTGATCATAACAAACTTATGTGTTCGAGGAATAGATGCCAAAAACTCTCCTCAGGAGCTTCACTTTGCTGTATTATTGAAGTGAATTTCTTGACACCCATGTTTCAAAGACACACCAAGTGGGTTATGATCAGAGACCCAATCCTAAACTTCAATATTTTAGAATTGTGTTATGACCTGATAGTGGGAATCATAGCATTCTGAATCAGATTCTCCTATCTGACACCATGTTTTAATGAAATCTGAATGTAAGTTTCTGGAAGGGGACTTATCTGCCACTTGAGTTTCCAAAATTTGGGATATCACAGTCTTCCATCTGTGTTTTTGATTAGGTTACCTAGCATATATGCACTGAATAAGCTAGCTACAAAATCAGTGAAGCACCTTAGGGGATAAAAGCCAAATACTTCTACAGTCCTAATTGTTAATGGGTTCATAGGTAGGTACTAGGCTATCAGCCTAAGGGCCTAAGTAAGCCTATCCAACAGGGTTCCCTGGCTTACGCCACCCAAGAAAGTTATTTTCCTGTGCCACTGTCGAGCAGAGCCACAGAAGTGATCCCTGGGGTGTATTTCCTATTTCCCATTCACTCATCAAGATTTTTCTTGAAGAGTGCTAATGAGGAACTTTGCTTGACATAGATGGGTAGCTTGTTCCAGAGTATGGGAAGTCTCTGGGACAGGAATCTATCCCTCCAGCATGTCCTGTTTATTGTGGTGACAAGGTTTAGGTCCCTAGAGCATGTAGCTCAGATGGATTGGGATTTCTTTAGGTGTAGCATGTCCAACAGCTCTGGGTTTGACATAGTTTTATATGTTAGGCAGAGATCACCTCGGAGTAGGCGATATGCTACGGAGTAAAGCTGGAGTTTTTTGAGGTGATCAGTGTAGGGCATTTGTTTGAGGCCAGTAATCCTCTTTGTGAGGTATTTATTTGGCCTTTCCAGCTGCTGCAGATGTCTTGTGAGGTACATTCCAAAAGGGGGGTTGTACTCTATAATGGGTCTAATAAGTGTCGAGTAGAGGGGAACAATGACCTCTTTTTTCCTGGATGAGAACCCTTTTGTGATGAGGTGTGCCATGTAGAAGGATTTCCTGACTACTGTGGTGATGTGATTATCAAAGGAGAGACTACTGTCCACCTGGGTCAAAAGGTCTCTAATCACACATTCGGCGTTAAGTAGACTGCCACCTATGTGGTAGTTCATGGGTACACAGTTTTTACCAAAGGGGATGACAATGCACTTTTTGGCATTGAACTTGAGGCCATGGCTCTGACATCAGGCATCATTTGGGGACTCTACTATGGCTCCTAGTTTGCAGTCATCTGCGAACTTCGTTAGCCAAAGGCTTTTTGATTTAGCCTGTACTTCAGAGAAGTAGATACCAAACAGGAGATGTCCCAGGACTGAACCCTGTGGTACTCCACTTGTTACTGGTTTGAAGTCAGATTTGGAGTCTGCAACTTTTACAGTGTGGGTTCTGTCAGTGAGCCAGTTGGCAACCCATCTTGTGACGTACAGATTTATACCTAGTTTAGTGAGTTTAGCTATAATTCCAGAATGGGGGATGGTGTTGAAAGCCTTGGCGAGGTCAAGATAGGCTGTGTGAACCACCTTACCCTCATCCACGGCTTTGGTGACTGCCTCAAAGAAGTCGATCAGGTTCAGGAGGCATGATCTGCCTTTCACAAACCCGAACTGGGTGGGATCCAGAGTTTGGAGGTTACCAATGTCTTTGTTTATGAGTTCCATGATGATACATTCCATGGCCTTGCAGACCAGGCTCATCAAGCTAATAGGTCGATAGTTCCTGGGATCAGTGGTGGCGTTGTGTAGTGGGATAACTGTTGCTGTGCACCATTCAGTGGGCACAAAGCCTGATGCGAGGCTATTATTGAACATGGTGCTTATGTGGGGAGCCAGTTTGTTCTGAAATTCATGTAAAACACAGCCTGGGATGTTGTCCGGTCCCATGGATGCTGTGTTTTTGGCTTTAGAGAGTGCAGCTTTTACTTGCATAGTTGTGATTACAGGGACTCTGCATTCTTCCTTTATAGATATGGGACCTTTAGGGAGTAAGAGGGGTGTAAAGTTAGCACTGAACCTATCTTTCAGGATGTTGACAATATCAGTTGGATCTGTAATTTTCATGCCTTTGTGCTGTAACTCAGAGCAGATCTGGGTGTTGCCATCTAGATTCTTGACATAGCTATAGAATGCTTTGTGGTTGTCCTTGGATTTAGTGGCAATTTTGTTTTCGTAGCTAGCTTTGGAGGATCTTATAAGGGATCACAGCTTTTTACTGAGGCTGACCAGGGAGCTCCTCCACTCATGGCATTTTACTCTCTTTTGCAACATTTTCTTCCTTCTGTTGTACAGTTTGTTTATGGCAGGGGACCACCAGATTGGCTTCCATTGTTTGGAGGATAGTGTCTTTGATCTGTTTGGGATAGCATGATCCATGCACTCGTGTAAGTGCTTATAGAGTGCATTTGTGTAAAATTCAGCAGTTGTAACTGTACTGTCCATCTGCATGGGTGTCATGAAGTTCACCACTTCTGTCTTAAGAAGCATGAAGTTGGCTTTGGAGAAATTTTGTACTGTGGTTTCCTTAATGGGGTGGTGCAGCGGTTAGTGTTGTCGCCTCACAGCAAGAGGTTCTGTGGTTCGATTCTCGGCTGGGGTGCCTTCTGTGCGGAGTCTGCATGTCCACCCTGTGGTTGCGTGGGCTTCCTCCGGGTACTCCTGTTTCCTCCCACATCCCAAAGACATGCTGTAGGTGGATTGGACACTCTAAATTGGCCCTAGGTCTGAGTGCGTGCATGTGTGTGCCTTCTGTGGAAGGTTAGGCACAGGGCTGGCAACTTGACACTGTAAAACTCCACTGCCAATCATGAGCAGACAGGTGATCCACTGTGGCGACCCCTATCCGGGAAAAGCCAAAAGAAGAAGAAGAAGACTAGTATCTGATGATTCCGTGTTTCAAGTTGAAGTAATTAAACTCCGTGAATTATTTAGGAACAGAGGTTATCCACAAAATAAGTTGAATGAAGTTAGTAGAGCGGTGTCAGAGTCTAGAAATCTTAGACATGGCCCTTTACTGCAGCTGTCTAATTCTATGATGAGTAAAAATGAAAACATGAGTAACCTTTCACAGGCATTAGTCCTGCAATATAGCAAGGACATTTATTCTCTGAAAAGTTCCATAAATGCCAATTTGAGCACTGTATTTGGTAGCTTTGGATTAATCAATTGGCTAGGACAGCAATCTAGGTTAGTTTTCAAAAACAACAAAAATTTCAAAGCCATTTTTGAATGAAATAAGTGTCACAAAGGGACTTCTAATAAAGGTTTAGGTAGTGCTTTTTTGTACACAAACAGGTGGTGGTACACATATGATACATTTGGGTCAACCTCCCCCCCACACACAGCCATTCCAGTGTCCCATTATTTGGCTATTTCTCCCCATTTGCCATAAACACTGTTCAAAACTCTCAGTGTGCATACTACTTTCTGCTTTATTTCAACAATGATTACAGATATTTGGATTTATTTTAAAACTTTTATTTCAAATTTTCCAGCACAAACACTGACAGGCATTTGCTAAACAAAGCAACACAGTCTCACAATGAAAACAGACTTAGCATTAAAACTTCTGTGACTTTGAAATTCACATTCATTGAAACAGCATTGAAACTTACATTTAAAAAAATACATCTGGCCATAGTGGCAGATTAAGTTTACCTTTGGGTTGTTTCCAAATCATAGACCCCTTGCTCACATTTTTAGGACTATCCAAAATTTATTTGATTCACCTTCCTGGTTGTATTAAATTATAATATATAATAATTAAAATATATCCCTTGTATAATACACCACTTGTTAGAGCACGTTTTAAATTTATATCCAGTAAGCAAAGAAACAAAACATATGAACCAATAATAGGATACACACAAAGCTGCTGAGAGTAGGCTCCAGAATCCACAATGAACTTGAAAAATACCAGGAAATGAATCTATGCAGAACTGCTTTATTACAACACACTAGCGCTTTCACAAAATGCTTCTTCAGGTGTAAAACTGATACAAAAAAACCACACCTTAAATAGCCAGGTTGAATAATCACATGATGCACTCTAATTAACTTTTAAAAGGGAGACCTTAAAATCAGTTTAAAACATACATATACACTACATATACACTATTAATAAAACATACACCCTGCATAAAGAACAGATATATAACAATATATATATAAGCACATTCTAATGAGCATATAAGCATATTTAATAAACAATCTACGATTATTATAAAATAGAAAAATAAAAAATATAAAAAACAAATAAATAAATAAAAGACAGGAATTACCTATGTAGAGCTCTTTTACCAAGAACAGGCTTCAAAGGCACCTGTTCATTTAAACCATGACCATAATTGGCTCTAAGCATGACTATCCACCTAGCCTCAACTTCCTCAGTTCTAGCTCTAATATCACCCACTCTAACACTCTCATATGTCCTAGAGACAACCATAAACATAAACTTATGTTGTACACCCATATTTCGTACATGCTTAGCTAAAGCATTAGTATTACTCCCTTTACCTATATGGTAAGAATGCTCTCTTATTCTATCCTTCAGAGAACGATCTGTCTTGCCAACATAGAAACATCTACAGGCAACACAGTTAGCTAAATAAATCACGTGCATAGTTTCACAATCAGCCTGAACCCTGATGTCATACACTCTGCCTGTGTCAGGACGTGCAAAGAAAGGCTCTTTATTAATGTACTTGCACTGCAAGCATTTACCACATGATCTAGTACCAGGTACTGTCGGGGCATACTTTACTTCCTTAACATTACATAACCTTCTTCTTAAATTCTTCTTATTCTTAAAAGTGAACTGAGGTCTGGGGCCTATAATTTCACTTAATTGCAGATCAGTTAACAGAATATCCCAATGTTGGCTAATAATTTCAGTATACCTCATAAAATCTCTTGAGTAAGGAATACAAACCTTAATATTATTTGCTCTATTGGTATTGCCACCAGCTGACCTTTTTGAAAAATACGGTTTGGCCCTACTCTCTCTCAATTTAGAGACTTGAGTAGCATTATACTCTACCATCCCATAATCATAACCTCTCTCTGTAAGCTCATTAATGGTCTTATGTGTCTGCTCTTCAAATTCGCTATTCTTTGCACTCAATTTAGAAGCCCTATAGAATTAATTCTGGACTACATTTCTAAAGACATAGTCTGGATGCATGCTATCCCTAGATAGCAAACTATTAACGTGACATTCCTTTCTATATAGTCTAGTTGACATCACATTAGAACTGTCCTTTTCCACTATCACATCCAGAGAATTTTTATACTAGCATCTGAATAGTTCAAAATGAACCTCAAAAAGGGGGTGGTACTGTTAATGTACTCAATAAAACTCATTAGTTCTAAAACAGAGCCTCTCCAAAAAATAAAAAGGTCATCTACAAACCTTCTATAAAAAATAATTAAATCTTTAAAAGGCCCTTCTTCTAAAAAATCTGTCTCCCATTTCATCATAACAGCGTTCGCATAACTATTCGAACAGGCACTACACATCGCCACACCATTCTTCTGCCAGTGCCTGTTCGAATAGTTATGCGAACGCTGTTATGATGAAATGGGAGACAGATTTTTTAGAAGAAGGGCCTTTTAAAGATTTAATTATTTTGTAGGACTCCCATTTTGTAAACACACTTTTGTTTCAGAAGTTAGACACACATATCCTACAACATCCTAAAAGAGATACTAAATTACTGTCACCAATGATGTATGTAGCATGCTTAAATTATTAATGCAAAAAATTAGGATCATTTACTATCCTTGAAAGCATTTTTATTGTAGCAGATAAAACAAATGAAAGTTAAGTGAATATAGCTTAATTCAATTGTTTGTGCTGACAATGTTTATGTGTTGTACCTGTTTTATAGTTGTCTGCTTGGTTTGAGTGGTTTTCTTTCTTTTTTCTTTTTTTTTGAGGTTTAATGATCTGAACTGTGGTGTGGTACCATTTCAATTTGCCATTCTTCTGAAGCACAATGCTGCAGACAGGGAGAAGGATGATTTTTTTTTACTTCTGTATAGCTACATGAGTACAAAGTTAAGTAAGGAGGTGGGGAGGTATGGTGGTGGTGGGCCTTGACTCCTTAAAAAAATGTAAAAATATTTTAGCAATGTTTTTATTTTTTATGATAGTGTCATTTGTCATTGATTTATATTAGTGTGATATAGTACTTTCACTTCTTTGGTTTTCAATAGTTTGTCCTCCTGTAACATGTGTTCTATAAATATAACAGAAGAACCATAATTTCAGTGGTCCTGTATTTCTTTGTAGGAAGGGTTAATTTGCTTCTCTAACGTTAATCTAGACTTTTAAAATCCTTGTATTCTTTATCACAATTATACTCATCTAGGTTAAAATGGTGTTATAATAAAGGTGTACGTCTCAAAAAAGAAATTCACTGACACACATTGTTGGCATCAAAGTAACCAAAAGCAAACTAAGACAAAAAACAAAGGCTGAGTGCAAAAAATTCAATCTTAAAGATGAGCGAGAAAGTCTTTTGCAAGGGAGTAGGCCCTTCTGCACTTCAATGTATGGGGATGAGTCCCCACGCCCTCTACTACTTATACATAGAAATTCTGTGATTGCACATTAGTGAGGAAAAGGAAAACTGCCTAAACCTACTGTAAGGCAATCTTGCACTAACTCCAGTTTCATGAGATTATTTTTTTGAATTGTGAATTGAGCAAATTCGTCAGCTATTCATAATTTCATGAAAAGGACATGCTTACACAAGTAATCTAAACCTATAATGAATACCAGACATCTTAGATGTTCTTCAACACAAAAGTTAAAGCACCCTAATCCATCTCCCATTTGGCTATCCTCTTTTTTGTAAATTTTCCTCATTAATGATATAGCTCTGTGTCTCTAGCTCCTTGCTTTCATTTCCTATACCATTAATTCATCATTACGTGCCCCCACTGATGTCACCACTGGATCAACAGCTGCTAAAAATAATAAATGACATAAAGGACACCTGTATCTAATTCTTTAGCCTCTTACCCATTAGTTATGCTAGATATTCTTCTTGTTAAAACCATTTTTTCTAAAGACCATATAAGAAACTATGGTCAAAAGACACAGTATGCATTCATCTCACACAAATAATATATGTTTCCTTCCTTTCTTAAGTGGACTAGCTCCCTAATTAAAGTTATCAGTAATATTTCTGCTATGTGTTATGTCCTTTGGCTTTTCCTGGTTAGGGGAACTCCGGTCCGCTAATGATTGGCAATGGATTTTTACGGTGCCGAGTTGCCAGCCCGATGCCCAGCCTTCAAAGAAGGCACACCCATTCATGCATGCACCTACCTGTATGTCTTTAAGCATCACTCAACCATGGGGAGGACATGCAGACACCACACAGAAGGTGCTCCAGCCAAGAATCGAATGGGAGATCCTCTTGCTGTGAGGCAACAATGCGAACCACTGCACCACTGTGGCCGACAAGTGCTATGTGTTATGTATTACTTCATTAAATGTCTTTGTTAGATTTACTGCTGTATTTAACCTCTAAAATAAATTGATACATTACATTAGGCAAATCCTGCATTCCAAAAAGGTGTTATAATAGCCATTTTACTATGAGGTGGAAATACGGTTGTGGAGCCACCTGACTGTAGTATCACTCACTTATCTCCATTGCCTTATTCCTGATCCTAAAATTACCCTCTTTCTTATCCCCATGTTCCTTATTCCTATTATTACCGCTTCCCTGTCTTCCTTATACCTAATCCTAATACTACTCCATTATATATATCGTCCTTACACTTACTCTTTGTATTACTCCCTTATCCCTGCACATTAACTGTCTCTTCTACCTACTACTCTAATTTATAGCCTGCTGCCATTTGATACCTCTACAAAGTATGCCTCCTACTGAAATGGCTAGAGAAGCTTCTGTAAACAACTCCATAACCCAGAAATCAAGTAGTAATTGATAAGTTTGAATAGCTAGCACTGATCATTAAAAATTAACACTGCAACATGAGTTTCATTTGGTTATGTGCATGTTTTGCTCTGCAGGTTCCAGTAAGTTAGTAAGAGTTATCTTACTTCATTATAGTCCATGAGTGCTTTAGATTTGTTCGTAAATAAGTATTTTATTGCCACATTCCTGAAAGCTGTAATACATAATTTGGAACTATTCTGTCTTCAAGCTTTTTTTAATGGGCTCTGCTCATTTGGATCACCCTGATCATCAAATAAAAAATGAATAAATAAATAATGAATGCCAGTGTGGCATATATTTAGGCTTCTCACTAAACTCTCTTGCAAGTTTTTTATAATGGAGCACTAGCAGTCATTCAAGTTTTCCACTCCTTTTATTAAATAATATCATCTACAGGCAGAGGCAATCATAACAGAGCAGTGTAATTACGTTTGACTGTTACACAGTCCTAACCACATCAAGAATGTAATAATACAGCACTAAGTATTTAGTGAGGGCAGCTATATCACTTTAGAAACTATAGCCAATGTACAAAAGTCATTCTCTCCACCATATTCTCACCCTATATCCACATGTGCAGTTTTGACCTAACTACAATTTCTCTACAAATGCTGTTTGAGTAACTAAAAGAGTAGAAGAGCTGCATTTTTATGTTTATTTAGTAAAACAGCGAAGGCTATGCCATAGTTATTCTTTCCTGATTGTTAAGAAATAAAAACTTTGAAGGAAGGCCAAGCCTGATTGTCAGGAGTGCTCAAAGGCACTGCCATACGTTAGTGCATTTATGCTGCATCTGTTAAATAACAACAAAAAAAAGATTATGCTTTCAAAAGATACTGAGACCAATTGATAGAGTCAAACAGGATATAAAAGAGCTGTAAATTAAATTAAAAAATAGTTATCTTCTCTCTTTCAGGTTTTATTTTGAGTTGTTTAAAAGGTGTAAAAGTTCACAGGCTACAGGACATAAGAAACAGATAATTGTGAGAAATAGCTTGGTCAGTAGGTGGTTATGCCTAATGCTCCTAGGGGATTTGATCTGAAGATCACCGGCATCCATGTGATGTTACCTAGGAACATGTCAAGTTACTACTAACAAGCACCTCCATTCCATATTAGATGCATCATCTTCAGAGTAAGTTCTTTAAATGTAGTGTAAAACTCCTTTGATGACTCATGCAGTCCCGCTATCTTCTTTGCTTTCATCCTTTCTGTAGGTTTCATAGCCTCCACCACAACTACTCGCTTCTTCATATCTACAATTTCTCTTGTGCACAGTCTTTCCTTGATCACCACCCCAACATCTTGTTAAATTCTTTCTTTATATATTTTACTATCCCTAGGACTACTTCACTTCCTGTTATCTCCTTCTTTCCTTTCTCTCTTTCGTTCTTATCATACATTATTTACATTTCTGTGAAAATTTTAATTAATGCTGGTAGCAACCCTTCCACATTTTTTTCTGTCACTTCCAGTTTTGAAAAGTTTCCTCATTTGAGGGGAAATCGGAATTGAAAGATGTGGTAGAAAAGGGTGCAAGCATATTTAGACAATATTACCAAAGCAATCTTCCCATTTTTAAATTTGGCAAGACACCCAGTAATGAACAACAACCAGAGTGCTTTGAACAGATGCACTAGCTCAGACTTCATAATCAAATTCTGAATTCATCTTCCTCCACAGAGAACACCTGCCAGAACTTAGAAATTCTTCAATAGGAAATATCACAGTCTATAAACATTAAGACGTTAATTATGTATTCTCAATGGCAGAGCACAGAGTAAGTGCTCTGGCCCGTCAAGTAACTGCACTTGAAGTACTACAGTGTCACTGTTTGTATATTAATATTTTATATCATGCACCACCCAGCATTTAAGGGATATGGCAAGATGCTATAATACACACACACATACACTTTATATCATGTACCACCCAGCATTTAAGGGATATGGTAAGATGTTATAATATACACATACATATGCACACACACACACACACACACACACACACACACACACACACACACACACACACACACACACACTCCTCTTAAAAACTTAAACACACACACATACATACCACTCACTTGTCCGGTTGTGGTCCACAGTCCAAATATCTTCAGGAATTCAAATTCCACGCTCGTGGACCAGGAAGATGTAAATGATCGGTCGCACATTGCACAGACGCAGAATTCTGCATCTGTGCTACCCAACGCAAAGGGAGTTCTTAAAGAAGAAAGCCTTTAAAAAATAAATTTATTTATTTATTTATTTTTTGTTTAATTAAAGAAACAGGGCAGAAGAGGTGTTGGTATGCCATACTGGCACGTACCAGTCCAAAAAAAGCCCTGGGTTTGGGTATGAAATGATGGGGAGCATGCAAACAGTGCAGGTTCATTTTTGAAGGAAGCAGTTTTTTAGTTCCCAGTTTCCTTTAATTAATTAGTGTAAAGGGCAGTTTTATGTGTAATACTAAGGGGTCGTATATATATCGCTTTTTGTTCATTGTGCCTGGCATTTTACGTTGGAAAGACTATTGGCCCCTTGCAGACAAGAATTTATCAGCACAACTATGCAATCACTAGAACAAATAATTGTAATGCCCTCTACAACATTCTTTACTGTTTAAAGACTTTAAAAAGTTTGGGTTTACCATTTTAGAAAAGGTGGCACACCCCATGGGGGGTGATTGGGAGTTACTAGTTGAACAGATGGAATTTCATTTGGCAAATACTATTAAATACAACTGGGGCACCGGGTATTAATGACTTAATATCTAAGGTTAAGTTTGTCTTAAAATTATTTACAAGATATTCAAGTTTCTATTTATATAGTCTTTGATGGATTTTTATGATGTTTTTATTGTTTTCATGATCTTGGTTCATTACACTGTTGTTTTATGTCATGTAGCTCTTAAAATTTTGTCTTTTAAGTGTGTTGCCTTTCTTACTATTTAAATGGGAAGAAGTCACTGATACTTTGTTTCTGTTCCTTTTATGGTGGAACAAAAGCACTCAAATTACATTGAATAAAAGATTCTGGTGCGGTTTCCAGTGTGGCATTTTTTATCCTATTTTAGTTTACCGAGTACTCCATTCGTGGTATTTGTTTTAACAGATTCATAACCAGTCCATTCCTTGTATTTGTTATGTAATTTCAGCAGTTCATACTGCATATTGTTGATTGGACTCAGTTACGGATTGATTAGTTAATTCTTGGCTGAAGTCCATGGGACTGACAATTCTCTAGACTATGCAGACTTTTTTGAGGTCTAAGATATGTCCAACTAGATTATAGAGGCATTAACTATCTATATTTTGGAGTCCCTCTCGATTTCAGGAGATGGGAGAATTTTCAACTGTTTCTTGATCTTCATATTTTGAGTAATCTTATTCAGAAGGTATTTTATGAACAGATACATTTTTATCTGACAACCTTGTGGCACCATTTCAAGTCAGGTTTCCAGTCAAGACACAGTATTGAGAAAACCCTTGATAAGATGATTAATGTCTACCAAACAGTGAGAGATCAGATTATAATCTCTCATGATCTTAACTTTTGACACTGTGGACAATGCAGTCTTACTGGAATGTTTTCAGGCATTATTGGATGATTCAACACTCCACACATGTGGTTTGCCTCTTACCTGTCAGGTAATTTCCATAGGGTAGAGCCTGTGGATAATTTCTCATAGAGATACATCCATTGGGATTGTCTCACTGGGCTCCATTTTGGCCTGTCTTTTGCTCATGGTGTACACACTACCTTTCATTTTGGTCATTCATAACAGACAGATTTGATACAGCTGCTGTCTAGATGATACTAATCTGTGCCTCTCCTTTCTTTTTTATCATGTATCTGATTTTAGCAAGTTAGAAAAATGTTTGATTCCATCCTCACTGGATGAAAAAGTCAACTCAAGGTTAATCCAACAAAAATTGAAGCTATAATGGTCCACCCTATCATCTGCCCTTTGCAGTTTCCTTGACTACCCACCCTTTATTTTTTGAGATAGTTCAACAGAGATTTTTGCTTATGGTTAAAGATCTGGCCACTGCTCTTGATAATCTTCTGATGCTGACTGACCAGTTTTGAATCATTATCAGGCCATCTTATTTTGCACTTACACTACCATGTCTGGGCAACTGTTGTGTGTTTCAACAAGGGTATTTGGACATTAATATTTTTACTAACAGCATATCTAGAAGTCTATTGCCAGAGTTTTAAATGGATTTTCCAGATTGTGCTGTACTACTCCTGTGTTATAAACTCTGGGCGGATTGCCTGTTTAAGATCTTGTTGTTTACATATTGAGCCCTGAGCAGAATTCTCTCTCTTTAAACAATTTCTGGTGTTCTGTGTGTCTTCCATCACTCACATTGTTGGATTTAGAGTCTGCTAATTGTTGCCAGAACTAGAATTGAAAGGAAGATAGTCGATTGCAATCTCTGCAATCAACTATCTTCCCCGATTACTGTGAATGAGACGAAGGCTTCTTTTAGGCAGCCCCTTTGTTACCATTCTTTTAGGAAGGTTTACCTAAACCCTAAGTTGAATTTGGGCCTAATTCCAAAGAATTCTCACTAACACTCAGAAATGTCTGACAGTGGGTCTTTTGGAGTCTGGCCCCCAGTGTAAGACTGTTTATACATAGGCCTTACACAGAAGTAAGTCACTTACACTGAGAACAACTCTTTTGGAATCTGACCCTTTCTGTACAGGTACTTCAGTATCTTTATTTTTTTTAGTAAATATTTTTCTGCAGTGACATGTTGTTGTGGCTATGTTTTTTATTGCTGTGTTTTCTGGTTGCTGTTTGTTTACATGTACATATTTAATTATTATCTATGTACAGTGCTTTGGTTTGTAAGCATTTTAAATACAAGAGGAATGTAATGAAATGAAATGTCTAGCTGATCCTGAAAATGCATACATATTTTCAGTACTCCTACACTGTAACTAAACTAATGAAATAACTGCACATATATCCTGCTTCCCCTATATTTCTATGAGTTTCAGTTAGATGAAGTTCTAATGGGACAAAAAAAAAAAGAGTTCTTTGTTTGTCTTTCCGGCTTTTCCCGGTTAGGGGTGGTCACAACGGAACTCCGGTCCGCTAATGATTGGCTGTAGATTTTTTTATGGTGCTGAGTTGCCATCCCGACTCCCAACCTTTAGCGAAGGCACGCCCATTCACGCATGTCTTTCGGAGGCCACTCGACCGCGGGGAGGACATGCAGTCTCCACACAGAAGGCACTCCAGCCGTGAATCAAACAGGAGAACCTCTTGCTGTGAGGCAACAACGCTACCGCTGTACCACCGAGGCTCCTTAAATTTACGGACACCATGGTGGCACAATATTCCCATGGAGAAAAGTAGAATGCTTAGGTGCAGTTAATTTATGGTGGCACGTTCATAGGTGCTCAACATCTGCAAATTGCAACTGATGAGATAAAGCCTTTCCCAGTTTAAACTGAGGGAAGGTTAGACTAAAGATATATCCCACAAAGAAAAAAATGGTTTGTTTGCAAATGGTGAGTTACACAAATTTTTCTAGTTTCACTAAATGTTTGGCTGAACACTTTTTTAAGGAGAACACATTAATGTGGGCTATACCAGAAACAAACATACAGGGTTTTTAAAAACTATTAATACAATATCAAAAATTAACAAAATAGTCACAATAATAACTTTCAATAAACTAAAACAATATTTCTGAGGTATGTTTGAGGAAATACCTTCCTGTTTTTGGGTTGCTTAATTGGTAAGCTTTTCTTTTCAGGCAATGATTAAAAGATGTTAAATGTTAAATGATTTAGTGGGAGAACCAGATATCACTTCATTAGTGGTGTAAATTAATATTTCATCTAGTTCACCAAAAATACCAATTTCTACAATTAGGTCACTTTAAGAAAGATTTTTCCCTACCTCCATGTTGCAGCTGTCCTAAAATACTTTTAAGGTACAGTAGAGCAGAAAGGCAAAGCCCTGCCAAGAAAAAGAATACAAATTGGTCGAATGCAGTCTTGAAGATAAGGTTGTTTATCAAGACTACATTCAATTGATATGTCTCCAGTGAAGTGACCTAAAATGAAATGGTGGTCTTGTAAAAACTGGCTTATACACGAGAAGCCATGGTATACATAACAAAAATACAGCATTATAACTTGCTGTCCAATGTAACTAGTATGCCACCAGGGAAATTAGATTAACACATGCACAAAAAAACTTACCAAAGGGCAGAAAGCACTGGAACTAAACAAGCAAATCATGCTGTTTAATATAGTACAAATGTATATTAAAATGTCAATTGCAGCATTTCTTTAAAGTGATTCTGCACTGTGAATCAATATTTTTTATTCTTTTTCAACTGCGTCCTCAAACCAGCAAGACTTGTCAATGATATAAAACTGAAATTCATGTAGCATCTCAGGAAACCGGTATACCTAACAGCAGATACTGGCCATTTGGCCCACCTACTCTGCTCATTTCCCTACCTACTGAATAACATGCACATTTTGCTTTACTAATATAACTCCGCTGGACTTCATAGACTTCATTAGACTTTGTAACTCTTTATCCTATTTATCCTGTTCCTTTTCCACATTCTTTCTTAAAAACAATACATGTTCAACTCTTCTAGTTTAGGTCTTCCAACTGCTGACAGATTGGAGCTAACAAACAAAAACAGAAATGACATGTAAACTATCTCATAAGACACTAATACTGATAAAAATGTACAACAGATCAGTGCAGTCTACTAAAAAATTGCAGGCAATGCTGCAACAACAAATATGCAAAAACTATCTTTTGGCAATTTACAGTCTTACATCAACCACAGGATGCCGTGGTGGTACGGCGATAGCATTGTTACCTCACAGCAAGAGGTTCTCCCGTTCGATTCTCGGCTGGGCTTGGGAGTGCCTTCTGTGTGGAGTCTGCATGTCCTCCCTGCAGCTGGGTAGCGTTCGAAAGACATGCGTGCGTAAATGGGCGTGCCTTCGTTGAAGGTTGAGCGTCGAGCTGGCACCTCGGCGTTTTGTAAAAAAATCTACTGCCAATCATTAGTGGACCAGAGTTCCGCTGTGGTGACCCCTTACTGGGAAAAGCCAAAAGACAAACAACAACATCAACCACAGGACGAGATTGATACACTACATATGAAATCTCTCATCATACTTTTTACTATGGCAAAATTCTACAAAACAAAAAAGTGTTCATTACCACATATAAATTGGGACAAATTTATTATAATCGGGACCACACATTTTAATTTAAAAGAAGTAATGATCGATTCTGTTTAGAGCAAACGTACAATACAAAAGAAAAAAAAGGTGCTGAAATATAAAGTTGTATACGTTTTGTAAATAATGTACATAGTTCCTTTGGTTGTTGTTTATGTATTTTCTTATTATTTTTCAAGTTTTGCTTGTGGTTTATTCTTTTACATTCAAAATTAATTATGAAATGTGTGATTGTACTACATGTACAATCAGAAATGAACAATTTAAAAAACTGCACTGATAAGAGAAACAAATCTGTTTTTTTCTGTGCATTTTCTGTTTGCAATCTTACATATACAATAGAAAATTTGTGCGATTAATCTCATTGCAGTACTGTTTACTACATGGTAGGATATGCTCACCTCTTCCTTCTGAATGACGTTTATCCTAGTTTTTATGTATGGAAATGCATGTATTGTTGTAAGGATGGTTTTCCTTTTGTACTGCTCTCGTAGATCACCCCTGGGTCGTCCATCTAGAGTGAATGGGGTTGTGTACATAAACCGTCGCAGGTTGTAATTCTTTTCAAAGTGTGTAACTCTGTCTTTCTTCTCATATTCATCAAAATATGGCTCAACAAATGTGATCTGTATGTATGCCTGGATGGAATACAAATGGGAAACTATGAGATACAACATACTGTTATATGGAAGGAAAACAATGTATTACAAGGCATACTGTAGTGTCATGCTTTCATTTAACTATACCACTGTTAATGGGAGAGCATCATTTTATTTCATTTTACTTGCTGTAATAACATCATTTTATTTCATTTTACTCACTGTACAGTTGTGCAAAGGATTAGCATGAGGTATAATGAATGGAGTCTTCTCTAACAGGCTCATATTTATTCCAGTCTTTCAGATCTCGTAGAAGAGTTTCACTACATTTACAGTCTGACAAGTAATCTACCTGCTGTACACATTGTTTGGTAGGTGAATTTGGCAATCTGTCTTCTAGCTATTAAATATTTCCCTTTTTTATTCAAATGGCAGCATATGAAATTGTAAAAACAGTATCAGCTAAAATTATTGTCATAGCAGAAAGCTAGAAAGCTATATATTAAAAGATATGAAATGAATATGTGAGTAACAGACACTGGTTGCCCCATGATCTGGCTTGTTGACACAGTTCTTTATGCAAACTGAACCCTTCACATGCCACTTACTTTACTAATTCAAGGTTCTGTAATGTAGCCCTTCAAATACAAAACGATTTTCTTAATCTAAAGGCAGTTGGCATACTGGGAGCTACCTGCACAAATATACAGTTTTTCCAAGCAACACATATTGCTATAATGTGAACTTCCAGAATTTTCCATAGCTAGTACATGTAAAATGACTTGCGATGTAGATATCACACATTTTTTCTGTAAAATTTGTGTAAAATGCAAAATTCTCTCCTTTTCCTGCTTTGTAAGACATGAATCACACAGTGAATATCCACAGAATTTACTCCAGTTATGCACTAACTTGCATTTCCAAGAATTCTGGCAGTACCCCAATTAAAAGTAAACAAGAATACATGAGCATTTACACAAAGCCACATCACATAGATGTAATCTACAGCTCTAGCTCTAGCTCAACAACAGCAGTGGTTTGCATCCGAGCCTAGCCTCCTGCAGGAAAATTTGTCTTGGGTCTAGTGACACTTGCAGTGTGTTTCATGTATGTGAAGTAGCAGTAAGCCAACTTAGCTGAGGACCTAAGCTTATAATGGACCCTTTCCATGACTATTATGACACTGTGTTTTCCCAGCTTCTAGTCAATATGTTCCTCACAGTGCTCTGGCATGCAGCCTGTATCAAAGAGTTACTGATATTTCTGGATCTGTCCCACATCTGTTGAAGTAAGAACTTCCTTCTGTCTCTTCACTTCAGTGTCATAGAATTTTCCCTGCATACACCCCCCCCCCATTGCATATACACTAAGACTGCCTGCATGCATCTATGGCATGATGCACCTAGTAAGTCCTCTATAGGACATAAATGGATAGGCTGTATCACGCTGTAAGGGAATCAAAAACATTTTGTTTGATAAGAACCTCCATCAGAGGTCTACATCCCTCTACAACCCATTTCATGTTCTGTATTACCCAAACCTGCTTTCAAATTAGCCTATTTTACACCAAAATTGATTCAGAATCCTAAATGGGAAACTAACATTTCATGATCATGTGCAGTCATTATTGCAGAAACACCGGACATTGCATAAAATTGCCATTTGCAGTAGGTATTACTGTACAAGGTCATGGCATTACCTAGGAACCTGACCTGGGATTGTCTGTGTTGGAAAGAACATCTCACTCTTGGCTTAGACAGAAGGCTGTTTGAATCATGTGGTCTTATAATGCTGGCACAATGAACTGGCTAATTGGTATTCAAGCCGATTCATGACTGGCAACATGCCTAACTCCATATCCTAGGGGTTTTTTTTGCCATGCCAGATGCATGATGTAGCCTGAAACATTGAAATATAGTTGGAATTATATGATACAGGAAGATGCACAAACATCCCAAGAATTAGAGGCTATGCATAATCTCTGCTGTTAAAGTAAGAGCCAACAAGGTAAAGTGAAACCCATGATTCAATGCTGGCATTGATCCTTTTCAGAAAACTCTAATATTTCCAACAAACAGTATCACCAGGGGAAGGAACAGCTACTACTTAAAACCCAAGGTTATTCCTGAACATTATTATATCTGGAAATGAAATTGGTTGGGGGGTGATTTTCCTTCTACTACCTGCTGATCATCATCCCCTCTACCAATTAAGTGGACCACCCATTCCTCTTTCACCAAGGTGAGAGACAACTGATAAGGGATATCATTTAGGCAGCCACCAGAAGTTTTTGGGAACCATCACCTAACCCCTCAGTGCATTCCCAGAAACATGCTTAGGGCTTACTGTGCATGGGCATCTGAATGGGCTGCTACTCACTTCCACAAGTGATGACTGTCCCAGCACCCTAGAAGATGCACTACCTTGTGGTTGATGGTGGTCTCCACTGGGGACTCTGCCATGGGATTGTGCAACCTTAGTACATGTCACACATCATGCCCTCAAAAACTGGCAAGCTGGCAACTTAATGCTGATCACCGACAGTAGTTGAAACGGCAGTAATAATGAACTAATGCTGGGGTATTCCTTCTTTATGTCCCAAACTGGGACCACACAACTGTCGGACTACACTTGGTAGCTCTTTTTTTAGAATTAAGCTCTGCATCTTCCTGTCACTTTAATGTTAATGATGAAATGGTAGCAGGACTAACAAAAAAGCATGGAGAACAGACATATACAAAAGGCTGAAATAATCGTTCTTAACACTGCAGGAAACCAGTGGCAAATCCATACTGTCTAAGAACATTGTAAATGCAGACCTCCATCAACCTTCCCATATTCCTTGGCCATATCCAGAAGAAAAAAATACTGCCAGGCTTGAGCTATCATTTGCCACTGTAATGGCCATGCTGTGGAAGTACGTTTTAACTCCAAACAGTTTACTGCAGTCTGCAATTTGATTTCTCTATCTTAGGTGGTTGTACAGGTTTTGAACATAAAATGTACTCAGAATCAAGGGGTACATAGATGGTTCTCCTTACAGTTTATTGCTTCCTCAAAGTTTTCTGTCTATAGAGAAGTTAAAACAGCTTTATAAGTTAAATGTATTTATTCAATGCAGTTTTATGTGAGTTGATGGGCAAGGCTGCTGTCTTTTGGCTGATAATGAGAGAAATGGATTGTGTAATGGAATCAGAATATGAAGGTGAATCTGACTGCTACAAAGTCAAAATGGGACCAGCATGATAGGCTTATTGCAGTCACCAGTAGTTTGGATTGATTTATTTGATGTTTACAAGAAGTGACTAATGTGCTTGAGAAGTTGGAGTATCTTTATAATCAGCTGGAAGCCCAAAGACATCAGGATAAAGCATGAAAAATGGTGAAGCAGTTGGTGAAGATGTGGCATCTATTACTGAAGTGGAAAATAAGACATGAAAGCAGAATTTAATGTTGCAATAAGTTTTAGAAGGTGCAGAAAAATTATTTTCTTGGAATATGTGGAAAACAGGAAGGAAGAGTGGACTAGAGCAGCAGGGGTGATGTACTTGTAAATATCAGAGACAACTTAAACATGGAAAATTAAAGTAAATCGTGACGGATTTTATTTGGGGGGAGTCATCTGTAAAGGGGAGGCTTGTGTCTGTGTAACATGGTTACTCTGTGGTCAAAATAAAACATTATGGTGGATGTGCATCAGGGTCCGGCTTTGATCCCACTGCTATGCATACTGGCGATGGACTACTTTAGCAAAGAAGTCAGAAGGGACAGATCAACAGCACTGCTGTATATGCATGATGTGG
This sequence comes from Protopterus annectens, assembly GCF_019279795.1. NCBI lineage: Eukaryota > Metazoa > Chordata > Ceratodontiformes > Protopteridae > Protopterus > Protopterus annectens. The sequence continues at coordinate 1,107,034,436 of NC_056730.1, forward strand.
CGTTACAAGCAGACTCTGAACAGCAAATTCAGCAAATGATAGCAGACTGGAATACAAAACTGAAGACAAAGACAAGACAGCTGTCCTAGCAATAAATGGGAAAAGGAGCTGAAAACTGGGATAGAAGGGAAATGGAGAAATGTGTTAACAGCTTGAAGCATCTGGGAGGGGTGGTTTAGGAGAAGGGAAGTCTGAATAAGGAGGTCAAAGCTAGAATCAGATATGCTGCAGCCAACTGGCAAATGTCAGAGGCAGTGTGCAACAGAAGAATGCCAAAGAACGTGAAACATAAGATGCACAAAACAATGGTACAGAAAAGGTAAAGAAACCTGGGTAGTGAAGGCAATACAGTCAAGGAAACTTGAGGTAATGGAAATCACATGCTTGAGAATGATAGTACATGTGACAGATGAAGAAAGGAGGAAATCCGAGCAGAAGCAGCTATAGAGGGGTCTACTTCTAAACTTTGAACTTTCAAAACGTCAACTTTCTTATGGTCAAGACCATAAGATCAACGTTTAAAAACTTCAAACTGTTTAAATGGAGATCATCGTACAGCCTGGAATGGTATATTTACCATTTTCCTTGCTGTACTGCGATCTTGGAGTTGGTATATGTAATTAGCAGGGGTTGTGGGTGTGCAGGGGGCTTGGCCATTTGCAAAAAAAAAAAACAAGATTTTTTTTTATTTTTATTTAAATTTCGAAGTTTCAAAACTTTTTATCTTATGGTCTCAACCATAAGAAAGTTGACATTTTGAAAGTACAAAATTTAGAAGTAGACCCAGTAAGAGATAGTAAGTAGAACAGATTATGGTAGTTCAGATGTGCAGAAAAGCATAAGACAATTTGGTGAAGAAGATTAGGAAGAAAGTAAGTGGAGATGAGGATGCTCTGCTAAGAGACAGATGGATTGTGCAAGACTACACCTGTGACAGCCAGGCATGACTGTCAAAGAAAGTAGCAGAGTGGCACTGAATCGAGAGGTGATGACAGTTGATGTGACACATTGACCCCATGTAAAAAAAATAGGAAAAATGTGGTTGATGATGATGATGAAGAGGATCATGAAGCATCATTTGTGATTTTTAGATCCAATGCAGGAGTATAAGCACAGGAGACTGAAATTTCGACTGTTGTTTCTATCTACATTGAATGTTTTTTGGGACAGTACAGTATCGATGGCTTACTGTCTGGATGAAGCAATTGGGAAGATAAAGAACTAACTGTAGGTGTAATTCAAATGGAGGACGACAAAAAAGGGGTACTAAGACTAAGAAGAAGTAGATACTATGAGAGAAAAAAGAGGCTGATTGTAAGGGGAATATGGATTCAACTAAGAAGACATATCTGGGTATGTGTGCTAATAAAGGAGTAAGACAGCAAGACAGGGTGGAAAACTATTTTATTTTCTATTTTTATTTTGCTACTGTGTACCATATTTTCCTGACTGGGTTAGTCTGAAAAAAACTTTTTGGCAAAGGACCGGGGAGAAAAGCTCCCACATATTAATAACATTTTAAACAGAAGTTAGTAATTGCATGAAAAGGCAGTAAGTAATCTAAATTAACTATTTCACATACATTTGTTAATTAGATTACATTCATATGAAATAAAGGTAATTATTGCAGTATAAAATATACTTACGCATTTAGTAGATTTTGAATATTAAACAACTCAAGAGCGTCCTAGTGGATTTGTTAACTAGCTAATAGATCTTAAGATCGGTGTTTAGAAAGTCAAAGAAATGGAAGAAGGGGAAAGAACTTGACAGGGCAGAAAATTTTAATATTGCATTTCAGAGGTGGGGTATTAAATGGATTTAGAGACAATTATATATGGCTATCAAAAGGTTTAAATTAGAAATATGGGGGGGTGAACACTGTCACATGAACTAGGTATATGGCTCAGAGTTGCTAGTAATATTATTCAGGTATTGATAAATACTGGTTGTGGAGAGTAGGATTCTGAGTTACGAGAAATGATTTGATGGTATGACAAGCTGAAGATTACAGTGACACTTGTCCTGGAGATACAGCAGAGTAGATCCATTGGTTTGTTATGTGATGCTTTAGTTGTGTTTTAAATGGGTTCACATTCCGAATGGATTTCAGTGGTAGTGGGATGTGGTTTCATGGTTTAGCTAAACTATTTGATTATAAAGAGTCACCTGCAGTGTTAGATGATTTGGATATAGTGATTAGCAATTCTTCTCCAGAGCATAAAACTCTTTTGGGAGTTGTGTTGTATTATGTTGTTAAGGGCTGGGCAAATTTCTGGTTTATAGAGAAGTCTGTGTATTCTAGTTAGGTGAGAAAGAGCTAGGTGATGTGACAGTTCTAACCAGTTTAATTCTTTCAAGACTAGTCAGTAGTATGTTCTGTTGTAATAGTTTACTGCAAATCTGGCTATTTTATTATAACATTGCTCAAGCTTGGACAGTTGTGAGACTTGAATTTTAGTGAAGATTGCAGTAGCATAGAGGAGAGATGGCAATAACAAAGTACTGGCTATACATCTTCTGTCTACATCAGTTAGGTAGATTTTTACTCTGTCTAATATACCTAGTCTTTGATCATTTTTTTAAACACTTGACTGAATTTCAACAAGTCATCTGTGATGACATCCAGTAATTTTGTGTACTTTACTTATTCTGCCATGGTATCAGAGATGATAGCAAATGTAATTGTTTTGCTAGAAATGTGTTTTGGGGTAAACAACAGTAATTTATTTTTTTTTAGGGTTTAGTAAAGTAGTTGTGAATTATTTAGTCATTTTCCATCAATAAGATTTGTTGCAAAAGGTCTTGGAGTTTAGAGAAAGATATACAAGAAAACATGTACTGCAGTACCTTGGGGATTTGCTATCTTAAAAATAAGGTAACAAACAATAATTAGTGAGTATAAGTGAAAGCCAAAAATGGCCTGAACATGTGGTAAGCATTTGTTTTTATTTTATTTATTTATTTCCAATTTATTGACCAGGTTAGTCCCATTACGTCACATCTCTTTTTGGGGAGATCCAAGATACAGTGGTGGAGAACTTGGCTTGGATACTAAGCTGAGGTCTCAACTCTATAACCGTATCATTGGGGACCTGGAGGGAGACAGAGAGAGAGAGACCCAGACCCCGGACTGTGTTCCCTGTGTGCTTGATGAGATAGCTGCATCTGGGAATACTGGCTGTATCCATTTTTGTTCCAAGTGAACGTCCCTCTCCAGTGTCATTGGTGAGGATTCAGTCTCCTTGATTACTGGTCTATAGTGGGGATGTCACACCTTGTATGATGAAATATTAACCATTTGAACTGCCAAATGTCATGGAATAAAACAGAAAAATTTATTAGATTGCATTACCTCTAAAGGCACAGGGCAGAAGTGGTACTTATATTACATATATCATATGTTTTTCGTTATATTTCTTTAGTGAATTTATATTATTGTTTCAGATATTGATGTTTGCCTGAGTCAGGTCTTAACTGAATTTGGTATAATTTTATTTAGAACTGGTAAAGCACGTAATCATAGTTTTCATAGTTTATCTTGCCACAGATTATGTACTCTTTCCAGGTGGTTACCTTGGATCGGAGTATATTTTTAATGACATAAGGAAGGCAATATCTGTTTTTATTTTGGGAAATGCCAAAGCAAGAGTTAGTGTGTAAAAGTTGTTAAAATATAGAGAGTGGGGAGGTTTGAACTTGCCTGATAATTTACAGTTATTGGAAGGCCTTCCCTTTGAAGATGTTCTGTGCCTTGACTGCAGACGGGACAGGCATTAGGTGGAAGAATATGGCTGCACGACTGTTTAGATTGCTGGGAACAGACAGCAGGACACTGAAGTACTCTAAGAATTTGGAATATGTGCCTCAGCTTTTGAGAGAAGTAGCGGGAGCTCAAAACTGGAGTTTTGAAAGGCTGGGAGTTGACCAGTGGTGGTTTTATTTAACCTCTATAAACATAATATTTGTACTCTACTTTGAGTAGATCATTTGATGGAATGGTTGGGCAAGCATGTATTTTAATATATTGGGCTTAACAAATTGTTGCAGCTACATTTGTGAAGTCGACAAGGTTTCAACAAAAGGTTAATGCTAGGAGAATGGACTCTGGTTTATTGGGGATGGTGAAAAACTTACAGACAAAGGGAAATTGAGGCACTGGGACAACAGAAGCTTCCTGCTCAGGGTTAAATTTATAATAGGATTTAGCCTCCCTAGCTGGAATTTGAATGGGCTGATTAGTAGGTTTTAAAAAACATTAAATTATGCCAGAGAGTCACTGATGGTAAATGAGTGGACAAGACTGATGCAGAAGAGATTTGTATAAATAATTATATATTAAACAGGCTTAACATATGTTTTGTAATGCACAGGGACATTGCTGGCAATGTCAAGCAGTGCTAATATATACCCTAAGTTAGAACATTTTCCACTTGACAAAAATTAAGCCTCTCCCTATTGAACACAAACCCATTCATTTTTTAACACTGTAGAGTCCACAGATCTATGACAGTGGGAGTTGTCTGGAAGGGCAGTCATTCTGGCAGCCATCAGCAAGTTTGTCATCTTGCTGGTGTCTCTAAGCAATGACAGCATTTGTGCAAGACCCTACTCTGCCCTTGGGTGGGGAGGGCAACAATCCAGTGGAGCAGTTAATACATATTAGCCATTTACTCTCCCCATGAAAATGGCAGCAGCTCTAAATTAACTCAGAGATCACTCTTCCAAGTTATTTTTTTTCTCTATGAGAAAAATGCGAATTCTGTCTTTTGACAAATTCTCTCATTCTGTTCTATACAAGTAGTTGCAGCTCATACCACAACTACATGTTAGTACAGTGGAGAGGTGGGTATTTTTGTGTGAGCATGTGTGAGCGTGTGTGTGTATGTGTGTGTGTGTGTGTGTGTGTGTGTGTGTGTGTGTGTGTGTGTGTGTGTGTGTGTGTGTGTGTGTGTGTGTGTGTGTGTGTGTATGTATGGGCTTGTGTGTCCATGTCTGTGGGGTCATGAATATGTCTGAATGCATATTTTGTGCATGTGTGTGTCTGTGTGTGTCCATGTCTGTGGGGTCATGAATATGTCTGAATGCATATTTTGTGTGTGTGTGTGTGTGTGTGTGTGTGTGTGTGTGTGTGTGTGTGTGTGTGTGTGTGTGTGCATGTGTGCGTGTGTTTATAGGGGAGGTCACCCTGTGGTGAGAAGTATAGGAAGCTGATTCTATATGTGTTTCAGTATGAATGTGTTAGACTGTACTTGCAAGTATGAGAGTAAGCGTTTTTGTATGTTTATATGAGTAATCCAAAGAATGCAGCTGCACACAGCAATGATACGACCTGTATTTATTAACTCCAAATAACGGACTTAAACAAACAACCATAAAACGGATTTAGGGCTTTCTTCCACCTGAACATGTGGACTTCATCAGAATCAACATAGCTTTTCCCATAAGCTGATTTATCTGTTTTGTGGCACCAAAAAGCTAAATACATTTAAATAGTTTTAAAGAAACATGCGTCCACCATAGGCATAGGTGTCAACACTAAAAATAATAAGTGATAAAAAATCCCCTATACACTTCAAATTTATAAAAAATATATACTACTTCTACAATTTATATACATATATAATATGACTTCTAAAACCAATTTCTATATCTCATATACCTAAACTAAATAGTTAGTAATAAATCATAATAGATGTTAAAATTGTATACAGGCGTTTAATTGACATTGTAAATGCTAACTATACTAATAGACATAATTATTGTCTTAGGGGAATAAATAAAATCCTAGGGGAGTATAAAAAAAAATCTCCATATGTATGTACATTAAAATATTTGTACTAAAATATTAAAATATTAAAAAAATAAAATATTAAAAATACACAGAACACATGTCCAACGTTATTATATCTCTGTGATAATGTTTAAAATTTTTTTACATAAATGAATAAATATATAAATATAATAAATACCATAAATATAATAAATACGCTCAAATATCTAAATATTAATGACACTGTGTTTCTGTATTTTCTAGCTACTATACTATTGTGGTTAGTAAAGGTTTAATATTAATATATTCATTTAAACCTGGTGGGGTGGCAGCATCTGTGAGTATTTGCTATCTAACTTCCTTCTCAGCTAAAATAGCCTTAATGTTGCCACCTCTATTATTCATTTTAATTTGTTCTAATATGGCAAATTTAAATAAATGACTATAAATGCATTATATAAACATGTGGCAGATACGGATAATAATCATATATTTAAATTTGCCATATTAGAACATTTATGGTAAGGAGGAAATACAAAATTTACCCAACAAAAAATGAACTGTGAAACAGAAGGATATTCTGCTCCTTGTTCTTCTGGTAATAAAGACCACAGAGAGACTGTGCCAATAAAACCTTTTTCCAGTGCTTCAATGGAAAATGCTTGAGAGAGGGAAAAATGTACAAGAGTTGATCAGAAGATTTAAGTGTATGTTGGAAATGAAGCAGAGACAGGAGTTGGGAGATGGAGTCAAACATGAATAAAATCAGTAACTTGGAAATCTGAATATTTGTGAGAAATGACAGAACAAGAAAATCTGGAAATACTAGACTTTTTGACTTTGTTAAACTTGTAGGGGACTCTAAAGCATATGCCCTATTTCATGTCATTAACATGTTATAAAATATGTAAGCCGTCGTGGTGCAGTGGTAGCGTTGTCGCCTCACAGCAAGAGGTTCTCCCATTCGATTCTAGACTGGAGCACCTTCTGTGTGGAGTCTGCATGTCCTCCCCGCAGTCGAGTGGCCTTCGAAGGACATGCGTAAATAGGCATACCTTCGTTGAAGGTTGGGCATCGAGCTGGCACCTCGGCACCGTAAAAATCAACTGCCAATAATTAGCAGACCGGAGTTCCGCTGTGGCGACACCTAACTGGGAAAAGCCAAAAGAAGAACAAACAACATGTTATAAAGTACATTTTTTTCACTTGTTTTTAAGTTGAATAGAAATACTAATATAAACAGGTGCTCCTGTTTTTTTTCCCCTTCTTCTCTCTTTCTCTTCCTCAGTTTTAAGAAATGTAGGCACTGAAATGTAAAAAAATAAGAAAAGTCTGGTCAAAACTGCATGACAAAAAAAAAAAAAAAAACTGATGTGCTTTTCCACATTCTTGCATAGGGAATTACTGGATTAAGGCCCTTAGCATGATCGGGTATATATTATTTCATCGAAAGACATTTCCATCGAATACCACTCCATCACCACAAAACCATTGAAATTCACTTCTGCAAATTGAGGAATTTTATTCAGGGCAATGAAGCAATTGCCCAGTAGCACAACTGAAGACAAACTGCACTAAATCAAACCCACCCAAGTGGGGCTTCACCCTACATGCCCAGCTATATATACCAACTCCGGGATTGCACTACAGTGGGGAAAAGGGCAAAGTTGTGGAGTTGGCCAACTACTTCCTTACCCTGGGAAAATTTCATGATTTGCAGAAGTGAATTTCAATGGTTTCATGTTGATGGTGAGGTGTTCGATGGAAATATCTTTTCATGTAGTAATATAGACCTGCATTACCTAGTAACAAGTTTTAAGACAACGCAAGTAAATGAAAAAGAACACTGAATATTATAAAGCTTGTTTTCTAGCAAATAAATGTATGCTTAGCAGCAACTCTCTATCTGGTCCTCATGTCTCCATGAAGATAATCTGATAAAGAGAAATGGTTAGCAGATAATATTTTCTGAAAACATTCAAGCATTTTACCATCTGGGAGAGCTATAAAGATAAGATGAAAGCAGACAGTACTTAGTAGAAGCACAGGTTGTACCATGCTTCTTAGCATGGATAACATTTCTTTTAGGTTAATCCAAGTCTGTAAGTGTTGCTAGGAGGGTAAAACTTCAGTATTTGAAGATGTACATAGTTTTGTGTGTTAGTATCAAGTTAGTATGTTTTAGGGGGGTATTGGGGTGTGTCTGTTTGTTTTTTGAGTGCTTTCAATAAAACAAAACGTTTTGTAAGATGTGACACAGGCTCAAATGGATGTGACAAGAAACAACTGTATCGACCCACCAAACAGTGTATGCACATAACACAAAGCTGGAACTAGACACTTAAAAAAGCTGTTACACATAAAAAGTGGGAATAATAACTTTTTAACACAATGAAGCTTTCTGTAAGGTTGTTGAATGTAAATGGTCTCATAGATAAATACAAGAAAGAAAGAGTAGTGAACTATATTAAATGTAGAATGCAAACAGTTATGCTACAGGAGAGAAACTTGAAAAGAGCTGAACATGTGAATTTGATAATGAAAAGTTTTCAGGATGGTTATACAGTGGAATACCTGGGAAAAAGGAAAAGGTGAATACTTAATTGCAAGAGGAGCTCCAATAGTAATATAACAGGATAAAAAAGATAATAATGGTAAATTTGTACTACTAAGGGTCTACTGGCAAGGGAGGAGTATTACACTGGCATGTTTTTACATTCCACCTAAAACTGCCATAATGGAGCTTAAGAAAATTCTGGGAGAAATGATCAGCTTTCAGCAAAGAATATTACTTATAGGTGGGGTCTGGAATTTGATTTGCAGCAGTGAAGATGTGTCTGGGGGGCCCAGAAGGGAGAATATAACAAAGGGGGGTAGATTTATGAAGAAATGTAGTATGAAAATATTTGGTATGGAAGATGCAAATTTAGTACTAGGAGTTTAGAGTGAATTTACATACTATTCTCCAAAATACAAAAACTGGGCTAGGCTAGACAGAATTTACGTTTACAGGAACATGTGAATTTAACTGAAAATCTTGATCTGCACCCAATAACTATTTCAGATCATGCACCAATGATAACAAAAAAAAAACACAGGGTAATTAAATAAAAATGAGAGAGACACTAGTGCTTTCTCACCTATTTGTTGAAAAGAGAGACATTTAAGGAATGGGTAGTGGAAATTATTCAGAAGATATTAGAGAAGATGGAAATTTCTTCTGAAAATATAGCTAAGGAGTACGATAAAACTAAAGTGGAGTTCAAACACAGGGTGGAAATAAAAGAAAAAGATATAGATAAGAAACCATGAAATATTTAGAGGGACTGACAAATGTTTTAAGTTTTGGAGAATAGGGGGAATCTCACAGAACAAGAAGAGGAGCAACTGCAGAATGCTAAACAGAAAATAAGGGATTACCCGATAATATGGATGAGTTTACAAAGATTGCTGTTAAGCAACTATTTTTTGATAGTACTTCTAGAGCACAAAAACTTTTAGCACGACTGCAACAGAAAGTAGAAAATTCTTGCTTAACAGATAAAGAGGAAATAAGAACATTGCAGGGACACAGCTTCATCTCGTAGGCTTTTTTTCATAATGGCACTCATGAGAGATTGTATATATTTAATCTACATAACTCATTACAAACCTGAACATCTACTTAAGTAAACAAAGAGAAAAAGAACAATTATCATAACAGAAAGTACCGTTTAAAAAAGTGTTCATTTTTTTTAGAACACCATTTAGCTACAATCTCTTAACTATATATTAAAAGGCTGTATGAAATATTCAGCAGATAATATGACTGCACACCAAATTGCTGTAACAACTATTGTTTCACATCTCCTTATCAGAGAAATTATAGACATGTATTTTTACTCAGTGGAGAAACAGATTTCCAAGCAACTCTAGCAATAAAAATATACTTGATAACTCAGCTACAGGCTGTGTGTGTGTTTTGTGTGTGTGTGTGTGTGTGTGTGTGTGTGTGTGTGTGTATACAAACGTGTACATACACACATATATATATATATATATATATATATATATATATATATGGATTCACTTTATAGCCTCAAAATACTGAAATGTCGAAATTCAGTATTTCGAGGCTATAAAGTCGAAACCTTAAAACAATGAAAACTCAGAAGCATGAAATTCAAAATTCACACACCAGAGATTTTGAATTTCATGCTTCTACTCCACACACACACACACACACACACACACACACACACACACACACACACACACACACACACACACACACATTCACCTTCCTCCCCACACACAAACACAAGCTCTGTACTACATACAAGCAGGGGGAAAGCCACCTGCACCCCACACCCCCTACTTAAATAGTCTCACTCCGAGTTCGCACTACATACAAACACACACAAAACACCACCACACAAGCTACATTCTCCTTGCACAGACACACCACAGCCCCTACCCAAAACCCTTAACACACACACTTACCTGAATCCATAACCACAGTTAAACCTCAGAAGCACGAAATTCAAAACCTCCGGTAATTGAGGTTTTGAATTTCATGCTTCTGCGCTTTCGGTCTTCTAAGGATTCCACTTTATGGGCTTGAAATACCGAATTTCGATATTTCAATATTTTGAGCTTCTAAAGTGAATCCATATATATATATATATATATATATATATATATATATATATATATATATATATATATATATATATATATATAAGTACATATATAATTATATAATTGCACCCACACGTGTATACATATTCATTTTCGACTCTGGTGAGATACACGTGTTTCATCAAAAGGCTGCTGTGTCGATTACTGGCAATGTCAGAGGTTGGCACAGCATTTAGTAGGTTGTATAATGTTTGTTTGAATATAGGTAAGTGAGTTTTTTGATTATTAATGCTGAAAACATTGGATATAGTGAAATTTTTGGCATTAATGGTTAGGAGAGAGCGTATGTGTGAGTCTGTAAGTTAGGATTATGGTAAGGGCTAGGTAAGAGGATAGATTTAATATTGTGGTTTGGTGTTGTCTGTGGTGTGAATGTGTGAGTGGAGGGTGGTGAGTGTGTATATGTGAATGTTTGCACATGTGCAAATGTTTCTGGGTCAGGGCTAGAGTATGGGCTAAATTAGGGGACAGATTTAGTGTTTGTGTATGTGGTGCTTGTGATGTGAGTCTGATGCCTTGTGTAGTTGTACTGTTAGGGGAAAGAGTTTTTCATAAGGTAATGTGTAGGGCTGGGGAAGTAGCAGGATTAGAATTAGGGTTAGCACACAGGGGTAAGGTTGTACAAGGGGCTACTACTCCTTTGGATCAAGAACAGCCAGGTGAGGCGGTTTGGGCAACTAGTGAAGATGCCTCCTGGCCACCTCCTTTGTGAAATGTATCATACAGAGTCCACTGGAAGGAGCTCCCAGAGCATACATAGGAGATACTGGAGAGTACATCACTGAACTGGTTTAGAAACACTAGGGGATTCAATTGGATGGGCTGGAGCTGGAGACTATTACTGGGGAGAGAAGTGTCTCATCTGTCGTACTCAGCCTGCTACCACCATGACCATCACCAGAACAGTCTGGATGGGTGGATGGAAATGGAGCACACAAGATTATTTTGTGGAATATTTCCCCTTTATGTAGAACATAAGTAACCCAGGGTCACCTGGTTTTAGTCATGTTTCCACCAGAAACCTAAGAATTGGGATGACAAGACACTTTCCAAATACATAAGTGGTGAATTTTTTTCCATGTACTTCTGGAAATAATATATGCAAACTTTAGACTATGTGGATTAATCTAAATGTTGTTAAAAGGATCAATAACAATGTTGTTAATTTATGGGCCATGGTTAGGATGAACATCACCAAAAAGGAATATTGACATAGAAGAAGGCATACAGTAGCATGACATTTTATTATGTATCTAATAAGGATTTCTTTCTGCAGTCACTTGCATGACTTATTGAAATTAATCAAATGTGGACTTATGTGGTCATATGCAGGCATAAATAGAAGTGACCTGGAGTAATTAGGGCTTCAGCCACATGGTACTGTATGTTACTTAACACCTCAACATTAACATAGGTAGAAGTATTACTGAATAACTCTCCCTCATTTTATTGAGTTAGGCATGTTATACATGACTGGCTAGAATGATGATGGGGTGGCTTTGTGGATATATATAAGGAGGTCAAGCTTACGATGGGGTGGGCAATGTCACAAGGGATAAACTGTTAAGCCTTCATTGCCTTAATGTCTCTTAATGCCTCTTAAAATGTTTCTAAGTTCCTACTAGAACCCAGTGAGTATGCGCACATTAAGCATCATACACTGAGTTCTGACAACTCACAGTCATTGCAATATGTGCTGCAAAATGGGGGAGATGGACAGATATTGAAAGAAGCACCCTGTGACCAGGCTTACAAAGTCATCAGTGACCCAGTGGTGTTTATAATGATGTAAAGTAACCATATAGAGGGTTCTTACACTGGGTTTTTGGTACAGTGTTCCAGGTAAGTGTCAGTGACATTCTTAGCTTTTCTGCTTGTCCTATGGGACCTTCTCTGACTTTGTATGAGTTATTATTTGCGAAGAGAATACAGAATGGCAGCTGTTATATGTGTTCATCAGGAAACAAAACTAATGTTATATAATCAAATATACTTACCACTTTATACCTGTTGAAGGTGGTAGCATATATAAAGCACAATGGCAGTGGGGTAATGTAGCCATTTCAAACAAAACAAGGCACGATGAATGGCTAACTACAAGGTTAGTTGAAGTGAAATAGCATGTCCAATATGTTATACAAAGACTGTTTATGGCTTGGATGATTAATGACTACAGTTGCTGCCTTTTCTACATTTACAGTTAAGAGGTTGTTGTGTGGGTTGTGTACTACTTGCCTCATTCTTTGCATGTTAACTATAATACTATAATAGCGGCTAGGCATTATGTGAATTTGGTTGGGTTATTTATTAATTTACTTGATTGTTTATTTATTTTGTTTATTATAATCCAGTCTGTAGGTATGTCATAGACGTACAGAATATTCTGATGAGAAGTACATAGTGTGGATAGTCACTACTGCAAACACATACCTAACATTTTAAAACAAATACCGAGTTTGCATTGGTAGTTTACTCATGGCATATACACTACAAATTAAACCAGTTACCCAACACTGTGTATGTATTAGTAACTGTGTATTCTCTACTCTTGTATATTATGATAACTACACACATGCTATGTATTTGCAGAGTGCTCAACAAACTACACAACTGCTGCACTGTAAAGTGATGCCTTAGAGGCCATGAGTAGTTAATGGGGAGAACTTGCAACTTTTGAAAAGTCCTTTATTGTATGCACATTCAGGATGTAATTCATTTTCTAGACAAGCATAATTGTTTTGTGGTAAGGAGACCCAAGAAAGTTAACAAAATAAATCTTACCAAATATCTCTACTTCAGTAACATATATGTTTATACTTTCATAGACTGATACTAGGCTAATGACCTGGGGGTGGGGCTTTCTAAGCCTAGCCAAGTTTTCCTGAGAGAATAATAATGCCCTGTATCCAAATACAAAATTTAGGGCTAAGCATTTATAACCAGCCTCTGTCTATAAAGGACATGGGTGCCAGGCCCAGTATAAAGTTTCTGTTCCCAATCCACTGGTCTAGGTTGCTCTTAAAGTGGGTAATGGACAAACTCAGCTTTACTTCGATGGAAATCCTGTTCCATAGAAGGGGCAGTCTCTGGGACACATCTGTCTCTCCAGCATGTTCTGTTTAAGTTACAGACAAAATTCAGGTCCTTAGACCTTATATTTCTGGTACTGTCTGACCTACAAATATGCAGGAGATTCAAAAGTGTGGGATTTTTGGATGCCTTTTAAGCTAGGAATAGATCACTACTCAACAATCTATAGGAAACTTTGGAGGGGGAAAGGGCTTTACGGTGCTCTGCATAAGGTAGGTTTGTTATGCTTTGCATTCTTTTTGGAAGGAACCTCTGAGGTTGCTCTAGTTGCTGCAGATGCCCGGTCAGGCTAAAAATGTAAAAATGGTCACTACTGAATATAATATGGCTGGGAATATGGCTGTTAATCTAAAAACAGCCACTTCTGGCTGCATGGAATAAGGTAAGTTTGAAGTATAAGTGAAATGGACATGATACTGATACACTTGTTTTAATGGTGGGAGTGAAATGCTTAAAATAAAGGTATCAGTGTCAGGGATGCAACATGTAACACACAACTTTTGGGCTAGAAGATCAGAAGGCTATGGGTTTTATTCCCTTTCCAGGTGCATGGATTAATTTCCAGTGCTGAAATTCCAGTGCAGAATAATGGGGTTGCTGTATTCCTGAGTGTGTTGTCCTTCAGATGAGATGTTTGAGACCCCATCTGCCTGAGCTGGTGGCAGCTCAAAAGATCCCATGAAATCCACTGAAGACAGAAGGGGAAGTGTGCTGATGCCCTGGCCAAATTCTTCCTAGTAGTATAAATACCACATCAGGTCTCCCCTGAAAAGAGGTCACTAGTTTAGTAGGACTATCCCAGTCAACAAAGGATAAATAAAGAGTGCATATTAGCTGTGGCATTGAGACTACCAGTCAGGACTGACCTTAAGTTACTGTGGGCACTTCTTGTTGTTGTGTGTTATATTAGCACTCTGCTGTTCCTTCTGCCTAACCAGTTGATTATCGTGATGTTGTTCAGCTGGAAGGGAGCATATACTAATAGTGGATGGATATCAATATTGCATTTATGAACTCAGAGCACAGAGACAGTGCCTGCAGCTGTGACACTGTCATTAGCATTAACTGAACACAGGGCAATCATGACTACGGATGCCTCAGAAAATAGCACTCAGTTTAGAGGCTTGAAAATGAAGGTGATGGTTGTATAACACCATTCAGACATTTTTTTTTCTGTTGTTGTTCAGTATGTACTACACACTTAGAGAAACATCGACCTAAAGAAATTTAGTATCTATAACATGGCCACAGCCTGGATTATGCTCCTTTAATAAGTAGCTAGTTTTTGCAAGGATTAAATGTGATGACAGTTCCCTTAGTAACTGGCTTACTATACAGAGGTCACCAATGCTCTCTACCATTTGATTAATTGTACCGGTGAATAAAGGTGTTTTTCTACTGCATTTACTGACAAGTTTAAAACACAACTGATTTAACTTGTGCTTTCATGTTTATTCATTAGGGTTGGAACAGACATATGCTACACGATGACATAAGTACTACTGGGCCCACCTTCTAGAGGGTGCATGTATCTTTAGCAGCCACAGCTTGTTGTATGACTGTTTATTATGGACTTCACCATGTCACTCTCTACCATTCACACTGCAGTAACAGTACTGCCTATCAGGACTTCACTTCCTCCACATTGCCAGATGTTCCATACAGCTGTTAAGTTGATTACACTTCACTTTATAACTAAGCAGTGTAAGTCAAGTACCTTACACAGGAGGGCCATGACAATATATCAGTGGCGGCTGGTGACTTCAAATCAAAGGGGGGCTGCAGGAGACAGCTGAATGGGTGGGGTCAAGTGGCCAACTAGAAAGGGGAGGAGCTATGCTCAAAACCACAAAAACCTGCCCTGGGTGCCAAACCACCATTATGAGAGTCCAATTAAGACAAAAATAAGTGTAGAAGAATAAAAATATTTCAATGCACTGGCTGCATGACAGCTTACTTAATATCTAGATGGAAACAAAAGGTTGTGAGGCATGAAAAAATAAATTACTTTTTAAATACATTACTGGAATGCCAGTCAAAATCAAGTATAAGAAAAACAAGCAGCACTCAACTCAAACCACTTCTCCTTGCACTGCAGTTCTAATTATAATTTATATTCAGCTTTATTAAAGTACCAAGTAACATGCTGAAAGTAGAAATCTCTGTGATGCCCCCACTTGTAAAGATGTTTCTTATCCAAAAAAGACATGCTGCCTGACAACTATCTACTTGTTTCATGGGGAAAACATGATCAAAATAAAAAATGAAAAGCAAACAAGAAACAAGCTCAAGATACATTGCTTAAAGGATTACTGTACAGGTTATGGACCACACATGATTGGCATTCTGTTTAGTTTATGGATAAAGCCTGTAGAGATGACTGGAAGTCTCCAACAAGTGTGAGCTTTTTAAAAGAATGTAATCCTGTCCTTCAATACCCAAGGCTTATACATTATCTAGTTAAGTATTCTCTGAATGGCAACAACAGAAAGGCTTTCAATGTTGGCAATTCTTTAACAGTATGCTTATTAAAGCTTACTTGCATCTTACGATCTCAGACAAGCTTACCTTATGGTCATTAAAGCATTGCTACTTAAACACAGAGCAACAGGCACTTTGAGTAATAAGCATAAATCTGAGTAATAAGCATAAATCAATAGTACAAAAATATGACAGAAACCAGACCATTCTGCAAAATCAAGGACAAATGAAAAGCCATTGTAGTACTTGTGTCTACCTTGGATGGGGGGACACACTGCACATTTACACTGCATAACTACTCCTTGCCTTGCTTGGACACATCCAGAGTCACTACATGGGGGAGTGGGGTGCAACAAGTATGTCACAATTTGAAATGTCTCTGGCTGACTGTGATGGCCCTGACACATTTGTCATACCTCTCAACCTCACAGCAAAAAATCTGGACAAAGCCATACACAGAAGTGGGACAAAGGCCCAAAAATAAGGACAATTTTTAAATATTGCTCTAATAAACTTAGAAAGATAATAGAATAGGTCTTGCATTAGTATGAATTTTCTGAAGAGTATAAAATCTAAAACTCAAATGTCTGTCATTATTTTCTAACTTCAGTCTTTAATGATTTGTCACTAATTTGCCAAAACACACAATTTTATGAAAAATGGACCAAAAATGTGATGCAAAAATATGAAATAGCCACACAATACAGCTGGGAACCTGTCAAAGAAGGGACACTTTATTAATATTAGTACTGCTAACATGAGCTGCTGACAAAATAAAAGAATCTGCATGCATTTCAAGTAATCTATAACTTTGATTATTATAGTTATTTCTTAATTATAAACCCTCCATGTTTTCTTCCAAAATTGCTAGGGATTATTAGGGAAGAGCAACATTTTGAGCCAAAATCGACAGTTGAGAGGTTGGCTATGCCTAATTCTATAAAGCAATTTATTTGCATGTACCTCTCAACCTGTTAATGCAGTAAATCTGAACAAGGCCAAATATATTGGGGGAACATATAAACAGTACTAAAAATTGCTCTTGTATAAATTGAGACAGTTGATAGAATAACAGTTCTTACTTTAGCATGCATTTTTCTGAAGGTTATGTAGTCTGAAACTCAGTGTATCATTATTTAGTGACTTAAAATTTGTAGTTTTCTGGCAAATCATTTAGGAATTATGAAGAACAAACCAAAAATAAGAAGCAAAAATCTATTCATTCTTTGAAAATCTGGACAGTTGGGAGGTATAGTTCAGCTGGGCCTGTCTCAGTTTGCTGCCCTTCCCCCCTGACAAAATCATGGTTGAATGGAGCCTCTGCAGCCATTCCAATGATCCATTACTTGGCTATTTCACTCCATTTACCATAAACACTAATGTGCATACTGCTTTACTTCTATGATGAGTTGGACTTCATTTGAAAGTTTTATTTTGTATTTTACAGCACAAACACTAAGACATCTGCTAAACAAAGCAATGCAGTCTCACAATGAAAATTAAAACTTCTCTGCCCTTGAAACTCACATTCATTGAAACAGCATTGAAACCCACATTCAAAAAAATACATTTTGCCAGTGGCAGATAAAGATTAATTTTGGGCTGTTTTCAAATCATAGGCCCCTTGCATATGAAACATACATGTGCTCTTTGATACACCTTCCTCATTGTACTAAATTTATATTCCTTGTACAATACAGTACAGTTGTTAGAGGGCGTTTTAAATTTGTTTTGAACATTTTTCCAGTAAGCAATGAAACAAAACGCATGCACCCATAATGACAAAACTGCCCAGTTCAGAACATTTCCATCATAAAAGTCTACTCAGACTTCCACAGTCCACCATTATTAATAAATATGCACAATTCTACAGCCCACCATTATCAGTAAATATGCACAATTCTACAGTCCATTATCAGTAAATATGCACAATCTCTGAAGAAGTAAAAGTCATCTAAATAATTCCACATTAAAGAAATCTGTAACTAATGAAGAGGTTGCTGCTAGCAAACACCTATTTCATGGTTTCATCGAAAATCTGTTGCCCTCAGGAATAAATTGCCTATATAGTAATATTGCAAGAGGAAATGGATGGCATAACAGACTCAGAACCCATAGCCTAAAACCAACTTCACTTAAGCAACACTAAACTTCTGAATACTCAACTTCATCTCAACTTATTCAAAACCAGGGACACATTAAACATTGCTTGTATAATCTTGGAAAGTTGCTAGAATAAATGCTGTGTTACCACCATACATTTTACTGCCAAGGTCCTTGTGCAAAACAGTCAGAACAACATACCACTACGCCAAATCAGCTGCTTTGTGAATGAGAGGAAGACTGATACTTAAATGGCTATCATTTAATGAATTCAGTTCTCACCATAGCTGTCAACCTCTTAGTACAAAACACCTGGACAAACCCAGTAATGAGGGAATACAGCCCTCAAACATATTCAGTGAATTCAGTTCTTGCCATAGCTGTCAAACCTAGCACGCCAATAATGGGGGAATACAGTCTCAAAAATAGGGACAAATTTCAAATATTCATCTTATAAACTTAGAAAATTGCTAGAATAAAAGGTTGTGTTACTATGTATTTTCTGAAGAACATGAAGTCTGAAATTCAAATGCCTGTCAATTTTACTTCTGACAGAACAAAACAATTTTCAGCAGAGGCCCAGGGAGAAATACTGTAGGCACGTCTTTGTAAAATGGCAGGGCACCAGAGCAACCACACAAACACAGTGAGGAGATGCACACAGAAGGCACCCCAGCCAAGAATCAAACCAGAAAACCTATAGCTGTGAGGCAACAATACCACCACTGCACCATCAAATATGTAAGGAATTAAACATTCAGAAACCTGAAGTCTGAAATTCAAATGCCTGTCAATTTTATTTAACATTTGTTAATCAGGACAGTCTGACTTGGAACAAAAACAATTTTCAGCAGAGGCCCAGGAAGAAATAATGCAGACATGTCTTTGTAACATAAGTAAACCCACACAAACACAGGGAGAAGATACAGACCCCACAAAGAAGGCCCCAGCCAAGAATCAAACCTGAGAACCTGCAGCTGTAATACCACTGCACCATCAAATATCAAGCATTGCAACATTTACAAACCACAGATATTATGAGGAACAGATCAGATCAAATATGAGGCAAAATCTGCATTTTTGGAATTCAGGTCTTTAACACCTGCATACAAGGTACAGGGTTCAAGCCTGAGGTATTCACACACACACACACACACACACACACACACACACACACACACACACACACCTGTAGAAGCACACCACAAAAACTAAATATACTGCCCTGGATGCCAAACCGTCATTATGAGAGTCCAATCAAGACAAAATGAAGTGTAGAAGAATAAAAATATTTCAATGCATTGGCTGCATGACAGCTTAATATCTAGATGGAAACAAAAAAGGTTGTGAGGCATGAAAAAATAAATTACTTTTTTTAGATACATTAATGGAATGCCGGTCAAAATCAAGTATAAGAAAAACAAGCAGCACTCAACTCAAACCACTTCTTGCACTGCAGTTCTTATTATAATTTATATTCAGCTTTATTAAAGTACCAAGTAACATGCTGAAAGTAGAAATATCTGATGCCCCAAATGTTCCTTATCCAAAAAGACCTGCTGCCTGACATCTACTTGTTTCATGGTGAAAACATGATCAAAGTAAAAAATGAAAAGCAAACAAGAAATAAGCTCAAGATACATTGCTTAAAAGGATTACTGTACAGGTTATGGACCACGATTGGCATTCTGAGCCTGCAGAGATGACTGAAAGTCTCTAAGTGTAATGAGACTCTTACAATAATGTAATCCTGTCCTTTATTACAAATACTGGCATATGCATTTCAATACCCAAGGCTTATACATTATCTAGTTAAGTATTCTCTACATGGCAACAGAATGTTGGCAATTCTTTAACAGTATGCTTATTAAAGCTTACTTGCATTTGGCAATCTCCTGATGGTCATTAAAGTATTGCTACTTAAACACAGAGCAGCAGGCACTTTGAGTAATAAGCATAAATCAACAGTACAAAAATATGACAGAAACCAGACCATTCTGTAAAAATCAAGGACAGATGAAAACACACACACACACACACACACACACACCCCTTACAGCAAACCACCATACATCCAAATCCCTGTCCACACACTTACCTGTAGTAGATCTTGTCTGCAAAGTTTAACCATGTGAAACCACCATAATCCACCATAAATCCAATCCCCGCAAGTGAAACCACCATAAATCCAAACCCCACGCATATCCACACCAGACCCGCGAGATCTTGACCCTGCACGCAAAAAGACCCACGAGATCTTAACTCCAGACTGCTGACGACAGTCTATGCAGTTTGACTTCTGGGAGCTCTGTTGCTGAGACAATATGCTCCAGACAATTTAAAATTTTTTCTTTTATTTATTTTTATTTTTATTTCTTTTACTTTACAGTTGAGGGGGCTGCAGTCCGGCAGTCCAATAGCACGGGCCGCCCCTGCAATATATCTCATATTCATCTGTTAAGTGTTTACATGTTAGTATACTTTCCTGCTAGGAACAGCCACCACTGTAGTACTGCCACAGTTATCTGTTTTCAGATGTAAGTTTTACTTAATGTTTTTATCTCATATTCCTTCTCCATCATGCAGTAACAGGTCTATATTATAATAGCGAAACTCCCTTTAAGTGAACACGAAAACACCGACATGTATTGCGCGAAATGCGAATATGCCAGACGTACTAAACCGCGAAATACAAAAAGTCGAATCCCCATAGTTGGCCAACTCCACCTCCCACTACATACTGCCTACCCAAACAAAATAAATAAACCACATACATACACTAACCAAAACCCTACTTCTAACCCTAAAGTAAAGCACCAAAACCCTACGTCTAACCCTACACTAAACCTTACATACATTATTATCTATGCACTTACCTTAACCCGCACCCTAACCCTAATGTCCGTAACTATTGCACACTTACCCTACAGCGATATACCAAAACAAAACAAATAATCCACACACATACATTTAACAAAACCCTAATTCTAACCCTGCACTAAACCTTACATACATTACCTATCTATGCACTTACCTTAACCCGCACCCTAACCCTAAGGTCCATAACTATCGCACACTTACCTTATGGAGCTGTACCACAGACCGGCCAACCATGACACTTTGACTTTTTGAATTTCGCAGTTTAGTACGTTCGACATAATCGCGGTTAGCGCAATACGTGTCGGTGTTTTCACGTTCGTTTAAAAGGATTTTTGCTATTATAATATAGACCATGCAGTAACACATAAGAACTAGTTATACAGATGCAGACTATTTTTAAACACATTGCATTTATCTTGGCTCACTAATGACTCTTATGACACTCTTGCTCGGGGCATTCAATCCATTCAGACAGCACAAAGGGGTAGTCTTATATGCTTCTTACACACTGTACTTGGAGGCAAGCTTAGATTTTTTTGGGGGGGGGATCAACAATTGTGATGCCTTGAGTCACATGGCTGCTCGGCTACCATGCTATGATAGTTTAATCCTCACATTGTTCCATGTCTCCAGCAAGATGCACTGATCATGAATATTTTCCAATAGGTCTGGTCAATGCTAGTTACAGTAAAATGTGCTGTAAGATGAGGAAACAGAGGTTATGCTCATGGCAGTGTCCTCTGACCCAATTGTCCACATTCATGACTCTGGACGTGCACCATGCCCTTCCTGTGGACTGCCCTGGCTGTGGTAGGTCCTGGTCCTGACCAGCATCCCACATCGTCCAGCAGGTAGCAGCTGACTTCGAACTGGTGCAAACCAGGGGAATCCGATTGTTTAATTAAAACAAAGCATCGCAAAGGCCCGAGACAGGTGTTGATGCAATGTGATTTTGGCCCAGTGCTCTGAATGTCAAAGTGAAGAAATTCAATGAAACGTGGGTAAAAGGCAGGAGTAACTATGACTCCCGTAAGGTAGCCAAATTCCTTGTCATCTAATTAGTGACGTGCATGAAAGAATGAATGAGATTCCAACTATTCCTACCTACTACCTAGCAAAACCACAGCCAAGGGAACAGGCTTGGTAGAATCTTTCAGATTAAAAAGGATAGGTGTAATGTGTACTAAAAATATGGAAAACAAATAATTAACTGTAGAATGGTGCCTCCTAACACAGGGTGCCAAAATATTAATGTATGTACAAGTGTACTTAGGAAACTGAAGTCTGTCTTGATGAAGGAAGCAAATTCACTTAGGAAGTTCCACATGAAAACATTTCAGTATGAGTGCTTTATTGCTTTATTTTTGTTTATAAATTTTTTGACTGGGCTGCTGTGGCTTATGGGCAAGTCTGAATGAACCCCTCTTTTGGCTTTGATTGTAGCCACAGGTATTGATGAATACAGAATTAAAGTACAGGCCGTAGATTCAAAATGTGTGTGTGTGTGTGTGTGTGTGTGTGTGTGTGTGTGTGTGTGTGTGTGTGTACGTGTGTGTGTGTGTGTGCATGCATATGTGTTTGCAATATATAGACAGCAGCATACTAAACAGGTCAATGATTGCAAATCAGGAGAAGCAATCATAGTGATCATAGATAAAATTTTAGTGTGTGTGTGTGTGTGTGTGTGTGTGTGTGTGTGTGTGTGTGTGTGTCCTACAAAGACCTTGTAAAGCAAATGAAGGTGAATTGCAAAGTTTCATAACTCTTAACTTTACATAGTTATTTGAATAAAAGCAACACTTCACTTACCAAAAATGAGAATAACTAAGGGGTGCTGTGGGCTGCTTGTGGATGAAAGAAGCATGCATTTTGCTGTCTTTAAAGTCTGACTTCATTTGTGTGGCATTAGTTGTACTGTTTATTATATCTCTACTGTTTCTGTGTGAAACAAAAATTGAAACTACCCCTGATGTTGCCTCTTTTTATTTGCTGTATTTTATACAATCTATGGTCTTTTGGTAACTCACTGATGACGGATGTCATTAAATAAGGGGGAAGGGGACTGACTACATATAAAAACAATTTACCCACTTGTCATTTGCTCATTTTAAAGCCTTGTTTTCCAGGACTAGTATTCATTTGAACGAAAAACACTGATATAATCATTCATAATTATTGCTTGGTGACTATGTGAACAGTTTGCTCCTGGTTTTACTAAATGTCCCTGACTTTGCCTTATACATTTTGTCTGCTCCTCATAAAATGTGTGGCTTTCTGACAAAACACTGAGGAATGCATTCAACAAAGGATGACAGACTTTTACTCTTAAGACCTTTACATAATTCAGAAAATGCACGTCAATCCAAAAATTGTTATTCTAACAATGTTTCAAGTATAAAAGAACAACATATAAAATCTGCCCCTGATTTGGGGCCTTTGCCCTTCATTTCTTGGCTTTGTCCTCAAATCTTTCACCAAGAACTTGAGAGGTATTATTTTTATCACCATCAGAGCACATTCTCAGCTATGACTGAGACGTACACGACAAATTAGTTATAACTGCTGGATAAGGGTGGCGGCTGTTTGTGGACGAAAGTAATGGACTCATTGGTTGTTTACTAAGCTAACCTGCTGACTTTGCAGAACTAATGTATATTTGTGTACAATAGGTTACAATATTTGTGGCTACTGTACATGTGAAACAAAGGTGAATTTGCATAGCTCTCAACTGTTCCTTATTTTGCAAAATTCCCCAAATGTGCATCATATTTTAGTCTGTTCCTCATAAA
Source organism: Protopterus annectens (assembly GCF_019279795.1). Taxonomy (NCBI): domain Eukaryota; kingdom Metazoa; phylum Chordata; order Ceratodontiformes; family Protopteridae; genus Protopterus; species Protopterus annectens. Next base: position 1,107,058,232 of record NC_056730.1, read on the forward strand.
AATGATGGCTTCTCGCAAATCATTAAGGACTGCAATTCACTAAATAATGAGAGACCTTTGAGTTTCAGACTTCATATCCTAAAGAAAACGCATAAACTATTATTCTAGCAATTTTTAAGTAAATAAAACAAATCTGTCTCTGATTCTGGGCTGTTATCTCTCATTATACTCTGGCTATGTCCTTGGGTCTTGTGCTAAGAACTTGCGTTGTATTATTTTATTGTATTTTTATTACACCCAGATGAGGTGTGTACAGCAAAGTTGCTATAACTGCTGAGTGAAAGTGGGGCTATCCCCGGATGAAAGCAACTTATCCTCTTTTTTCGTTCATGTTAAACAGTCTAGTTCTGCTGTTAGGATTAGACTAGTATGCATTTGTGTGAATTCAGTTGGAATACTTGGACTACTATGGATTTGCATGAAATAAAGTTGAATACATTGTGTCCTTAACTACTTAATTATTTTTACCACAGATATCTGAGATGTACAAAGTCAACAATGGGGCAATAATTGTTCAGTATAGGGGTTGCTTGTGAATGAGAATGGCTGATTCTGGCTGTCATGAACAAGTCAAACATTCAATAGTCTGGCTTTGTGGGGCTAGTATGCATATGTGTAAAACAACTTGGAATACTTTCCTGTGACCATTTTCTTTAATCACAATTGGACATTTGACATGAACATAGTCAAGTGGTTGCAAATATAGACATCAGTGGATTCTAGTGACAGCAGCTAAAATAATCTTAAATCAGCAAGATGAATAAAAAAAAAAAAAAACAAAAAAAAAAAAAAACACATTAATACATGTTCTAAAAATAGTTTGAAAACCGCCGAGGGCCAAGGATACAGTTAATTTGCCACTGGATGGGTCTTTATTCCCTGGGTTTTGACTGCAGATAAGCTCTGCCAATCTGGGCTAGATAAAAAGGAATAGTAGAAAGCCCTGTGAGTGTTCAACTCGTATGTCTTTTAAATTTGTGCATAACAGTGAAGCATGCAAATTCTTTAAAGAACTTTATAATACTGTGGCATATACACACACACACACACACACACACACACACACACACACACACACGTATGTGTGTGTATATAACTATACGTGTGTGTGTGTGTGTGTGTGTGTGTGTGTGTGTGTGTGTGTTTGTATCAGCCTGCTGCTCATCTGCTGTTAACAAATAATTTAAGTGAATAAAGTGATTCGAAACCTCTGAAAAGAAGCCTAGAAAAACAAAGCCTATTCAAAAGCACATTCACTATAATAATGGAAAAAAAAACATATATAAAAGCCACAATGTCTATGCCTCTGCAGTCATTAACAGCAGCTAAGTCCCGGCAGATATGATAAAGCGTGTCAGTGATAGTTGTAATGCATTTTATATTAGTTAAACAGTAACTACATTTTTCCTTAATTACTTAAATGAAATGCTGCAGTTTTAAGAAATAACTCAGATTTTCAGAGGCCATGTATGCGCCTCCTGTTAACAAACCTTGATTAATACAGATGTGTCTGTTCATACAGGGCAGGCCAACTAGGGACTTTTAAGTATCATTTTATCAAACTGAAAAACAAGTATTTAAAATCTCATTTGTTAAGAGTAAGTCTGTGACTATGCCATGATATTTGGCTATGACATCCATAGAGCTGTAAAATTTGGTTTGATGTTTAATTTTGATTCATAAGAAAAATATACATACTTTTGCTACCGCAGACACTTTTCAGCCAATCAATTAGGTGTATGTAGAGTATGTTAAAGCATCCCTAAAAGTGCATCACAGAATTATTTTGAGACATGCATTACAGCAGAAGACCTACATATAGGAGTGTAAAGCCTGTCAGGTGTTCAGATTGAGGGTCAGTTTCCAAGATGAGCAATGTCTGGCTAGTACATTACCTCAAACACTTATTTTATCTGATTATACCTGATTCCATAAACAACCTCACACCTCATAGGCTAATGTGGAACTGCAGAGTTCCATTCAAAATTCCACAATGGAAAATGAAAATATACATTGGCTTTAACATGCCAGTATCTACTTCTAAAGCAGTGGCATTGCCCACTGAAATGAGTGGGATATTGTGGCATAGGGAGGAGCTCCCATCTATATGTTGGCAGTGTTACTGCATACATATATGGGGATCACATATATGTAGACAATAACATAGCCGGCATATTCTGGAGCATCACAAGTTACTGAATGTACATTCCAGTGCCCTAGGTGACCCTGGTGTGCATTTCAGGTAGCACCTGAAACAATGCCTTTTCAACAGAATGGACAATTTTACAGACTACACACAGACATTCAATAGGTGCAACATGCATGGCAATATACATGACATGCCACTTGTGTATTCCTTTGTGCATTACTGCAGTCATGACAGTATTGCCCTGTAATGGTTGCAGTATAACTGACATATAGGTGGCACTACATCAGTATGGGAATGGGTGACTTTAGGGGACATTGGGGGGTTATACAGTGGGATCAGCCTATAACTGAGTACTCAGTAATTAGGAAATGGCATTTATTAACAAAGAAGGTTTAAGGTTTAAGATTTTCATTACCTATCCATGGTTTAGTGAGTCATATATAATGCAGAAATAACATTGTAGCTCCTACAGGTGGTTAGGTGTTCTCTGCCCTGTGATAAGACATCACATCGATGTGCATATGTGTATGGTAGGTTTGGGGTAGCATTGCAGGGGGGGTGACTGAGGCCTTTTGCAATGCTGCCCCAAACATTCTGATATCACAGACTGACAGTATGCAGTCATGTAATGTCAACAACCTAAAAACTGTATTTAGAACATATAGCAGTTGTCACTACAGAATGCTGAGCTGCATGTCTCCACATCTTGACATATATGTACCTTAGACACTTCAGCAGCATTGAATGTGTTGTCTGAAGTGTAGACTTGATTTTATACTGCGTCTACTACTACTGTTCACACAGGGATTATGATGCTCCCCCTCATCTTCCACCAATTAATATTAAGAGTTGCACAGCCTAACACAGAGACTGCAAGGAAAAACATAACACCAACCCTTACTACTCCGAAAAGAAGCACCACAGTAAAGGTCAGAGCAAGAAGCCTAGTAAAAGATGCTCCAATTTGCAGATCATACCTTATGTGATATACATAATTATTTAGATGGATGATAAATTACAATGGAAAAAATAATGTTGGTATTTTAGCATCTAAACTCTGACCCATTCTTGGCCTTGTTTATAAGGGGTACTTGGTATTGCTGTTGAGTTCATGTTGGGATACAGTTTATTACCATTAATGATCACAATAGATGGTCTAGTACTACCCATCCCACCTAAAACTGATCTAAAAAATCAAATCCTTTCACTACAGGGTGTCCAGAATTCCTTCTGAGGTGTCACTGTCCAGTCTCAGATACTTCCATTTACTGCTTCTTTGCGGTACCTAAGCTAACTGTATTTGTTTATTTTAAATTGTTACCTGGATATAGTCAGCAATGTTGGGGCTATCTGCAGAAAAAGCCCAAACAAAAAAACTCCAGGATATAAATATGAAAAATGAAACAGTCATAATTAAGTTAAAGCAGCAACACACTCATATACAAAGAATCTAACTAAATGTTTTCAGCTGAAAATTTAGACAACTGGAAAAATCTGATCACCCTTCAGAACAAGAAGGAAAATAATTATTGGACTACATACAACATACACAAAATCCACAAGAGGGTGTAAGTAGCTATGGGGATGTGCTTATAGCGGGTTGGAGGCGGATAAATATGGAGAACAAAATTACCAGCCTTGAAGCCTTTCTGCCTGTTATTAGTCATCTTGGGATTAATGCTTCTGTCTTGTACTTGATGAGAGAAGGCACGTAAATGCATTATTTCCTAGAGACTACCGATTACCTGAATGACTGATAACTGCTTTATAGGTCTGACTCGAGCTTGGAATTTGTGCTTATATTTTGCCCCTGGTGAGAGAAGGATCAGAGAGCACTGATTCCCGACTGTTTCTGATTGGGCAGTGAGTGTCTGTGTGGGACCTTCCTGATTGGTTGAGTTGTTATTCAAGGCATCTACCAGGAAAAGGCTACAACAAGCCTACATATGGATCTCTGCATCATCTGGTACAGGACTATTGATAATCAAACAGTCTGTGGCCTGCTTCTCATCTTGGAATTGGTGCTACTGTTTTGCCTCTTGTGAGAGAAGAAGCAAAGAGGTATTGTATCTTAGTAGCATGAAGCTGTGGTGAGACCAGCACTAGTAGTACTCGGGTACCAGCCAACTAGGTGAATCCCCAGCAAACATCATGCTTGACAGAGCTAATTCTTTCCTTTCAGTAAGTACTGCCTGATTTGCTGCTGTTTAACCTAACTTCAGAATATCTCCCTAAGTACTTCATCCATAAATCATTATCTTCTTAATAGTTTCCCCCTCAAGTGTTTGACAGACCCTGTATAGATGCAGACCTTGAGTTGACATTTTTCTTGAGTTGACATTTTTCTTGCAATAGCACCCTTACCAATATATAGTTGCACACAGGGCAACTAGTTTGCAGTGACAATCACTGTCCCCAGAGTTTTAAACCAGATACACCTGACATTACTTTATATTCTCACTGCAACTGTCTAATCAATAAAAAAGAGCCTGTTGCCATGGATATAAACTTTCCCACTATCTCTGTTACCATCTTGGTGGATATGCGCATCCTACGGCAAAGCAGAAATTGCCTCATGTTTACTGACAAACAGATAATTCTTAAACAAACTAATAAAGTATGTGAGAGATGTATTTACAACAATGTCTTGGAGGCAAAGCTCTCTCATAAAAGCACTCCTAATGTCAATCAGGTTGTTAGTAGTACACACACTGCACCCATCACACACAGTACAAAGCAGACAGACAGACCCACATATGCTGAAGCACTTAAATGTAACCTTCCTAAATCCCAAAGATACCTTAGACAAAATGCACACAACAAATAACTCAGCAGCACAGTATGCACTCTTTCAAAGCAGCACCACATCGACACATACATCCACATCTTATGAAGCTTCTACATCTAAACCCATAAGGTAAGCCACCACACAATCCAATATTCTGGTCATTGGAGGCTCCATTGTGAGACACACTGATGTCCCTCTCACCAGGCTGAGTAAGGAGAAAGTCATGGTTAGTTGGTTACCAGGGGCCAGGATCCACCACATTATGCTTGCATTCAGGTCACTGGAACACAAGTACCAGTATGACTCAGTCATAGTCCTTGTGGGGGTAAATGACCTGCAACATACCTACCTAGATATATGAACAGAGACATCATGGAGCTCTTGGAATATATATGTCCCAGGCAGGTAAAAGCCTAGCACTGAGCAGAATTTTACCTTCTCCAAGGATGATGTCACCATATTAACAGAAGATGGGTGACTTTAATAATTGGCTTACTTTCTCTTGTCATTCTGAGGGGTGTTAATATTTGTCATCATGGAAGGCTAGGGTCAACAGACCATGGTGCTTTGCCAGGGATGATCTGCACCTCTTCCCTCTAGGCTTTTGAATATTAGCTAAAACATTGCCCTCCCCCATTGTGTCTTTTTTTTAGGCAATGGTGAATTGAAAGTGATTCTGACACAGCAAATCAAAACCAATAAAATCTAAACGTGTTACTGCCAAATACTAGGAGTCTAAACAACATGTTCTCCTCACCCTAGAGAAGGTGACTGTCTGTGCGGTCTCTGAGACATGGTTTAAAACCGAGGACAGCACAACAGCAGTGCAAGGCTATAATGCCTCCCACACATTTAGACCAGATACTAAATAGACAGGGACTAAAGGTGGTGGTTTCTCAATTTACATAAAAAATAAATATACCTCAAGGCTGGCCAAACAGGTCAATGCAATTGAGCTTCTCCATGTTCAAATCATTATAGGCAAAATGCCATACCACTTCCTTGCAAGCTATAGGTCCCCCTCTGTGACCCAGGAAACCCATAAGAAGTTTTTAAACTTACTGGAAACATTTACCATCCAACACAATACTACATATATAGGTGATTTTAATTACCTCACTATTAACTGGGAATCGTATACAAACACAAAATGTGCAGGCACAGAGATTCCAGGATTTTGTAAATACAAACTGCCTACACCAGATTGTCAATAAGCTGACCAAGGAAGCAAACATACTGGATCTGGTCCACATTAATATACTGGGGAGCACTGCATACCCCCTAGTTTAATGTCCTTTGGTAAGGTCAGACCACAGACCACAAAATGGTCTCCCTTGAAGTAAAAATAAAACCCGGAACTCCAGCTAACCCTGAAATGTTCAGGAACTACTCTAAGGCTAACTTACTATTAAGTGATAACCTGGCAAAATGTCAAGCCCTCATAAACCCTGAGAACACTGCTGCCTACACAGAATTGTTCACAGACACCCTATACATCAACAGGCTGTATAACAGAAGGAAGAAAATCATGGCAACAATTGGGAGGTGTACCACCCAGCAGATTAAAAGCACTCTCATCAAAGTAAACAAACAACTATGATGACCAATAAAGTCTACCAATTCCAAATGTGAGGTAATTTGGCCTCCTAGGCCAAGGACAATCAAAAGGCATCCCTTAGTTATGTCTGCAACCCTAAAGGCAATATACAGTTATGTGCAGCGCTCATTGTTAATGGAGCCACCTATACCAAGCCAGAAGATACAGCAAACCTACTGGCAGACAAATTCAGCTCAGACTTTACCCCTGTCTTCCCCTCAACCTCCCCTCAGGAAATACTATCAAATATAACTCCTCCTACTATCACTAGGGAACGATTTCTCAATACTTTATAAAGCCAAGAACACTACATTGATGGGCCTAGACAATATCCCAGGAGGTCTTCAAACTAGCATGAAACCTGACCTATCAGGTCCTCTAGAGTCACTATATAACTGTAGTCTCCAAAAGGGCTTCATGCTTCACGCATGGAGAGCAGCAACAGTCATTCATCTGCACAAAGGTGCACCATCTGCAGACCCTGGAAACTACAAAACAATCACTAGTCTCATATACAAAGCCATGGAAAACAATGATCATGGAATTCATCAATAATGACATAGGAAACCTGCAGACACTGGATTCAACCTATTTAGGTTTCATCAAGGGCAGGTCATGCCTACTGAGACTGTTGGAATTCTTTGAGAAGGTTATTAAAGCAATGGATGATGGCAAAATGGTTCACACTGCCTAACTTAATCTGTCCAAGGCATTTGACACAATCCCCCACTCAGGCATTGTTGATAAACTCAAGAGGTTGGGTATGAACCTTTATACCACCCTATGGATAGCCGACTAGCTCACAGACAGGACCCAGGATGTTAGACATGGGGAGTCCACCTCCACAAAGAGGCCAACCTCAAGTGAAGTCCTCATATATTAGTCCTGTGACCACTCCTTTTTGACATTTACTTCCTTGTAGTCAACACCAATGTCAAGGGCTTCTGGCTGACTACTTTTGCAGATGATTGCAAATTAGGAGCAGTCACAGAATCTCCTCACAGACACTAATATTCTCCAGGAAGGGCTGACACAGATATATAATTTGTGTCAGAGACATGGACTAAACTAAATTGCAAGACATGCATAATAGTATCTCTTGGGAAGTTATCCAGCCCTGGTATCTATCATATTGACAACACACCCCTAAGAGTGGACCAGTAGTCAGGGACTTGGGGACACATATAGACAGTAATCTAGCCTTTTGACCATCATGCAAAGTCAGATCCAAAATCCTTTCAAGAGTATACATTCTCACTGAAAGATATATATATATATATATATATATATATATATATATAATTAAACAATTAAACAGTCCACAGGTGTCATTGTATTGTAGACATTTTGTAATTTTGACCATCATGTGTCTACAATTGTGAGGAAATCAGTCTATGTTGTGCAACTTAAAAACAAAGTTATTTCATCTAGGTACAAGGCAGTCATTGTTCCTCTAAATTTAGCATTCATTAGACCTATCATTGAGTACAATGTCCCCTTTGGTATGTACCTAACCAGGCACATCCAACAAATGGAATGTCCAGAGACAGAGTACAGGGCATAAGTAACATATCCTGTGCAGACTGTCTCAAAGCTCTATCCTGTATTCTGCCTCCTACAGGCTTTTGAGGGGATATTTATGCCTTGCAAACAAGCCATTGTCAGACTCCCACCTTGATGGATCTCCTGCATACACACGAAACAAACAGCACCCGAATTACCCTTTCTGAAGACTTAACGTATCTGGAACAGGCTTTCCATTCTTGTAAAACAGAGTGCCTCCTGAATCCAATTAATGTATAATTTGGACAACTGGATGGGGAACAGGAAATTCATCCCTGGTTTGGCACCTATGTCTCTAATGCACACAGGCAGCCATAAATGGTTCCTCTCTCAGCCCCCTGCTTGTAAATGTTTCATCTCCCAAGCCTCTGATTACACTTATCAAAGGTAACAGAACTTGTTAGAGATTTGGGATGCATAGCTAGGTTTAAAAAGGACCTAGTGGTTGTTACAATAGTATACACCTATGAATTTATGAAGACAGTTAATAGTATTTTGGACATGATCTGAAATAGGAGAAAAATGGTGGTTGAGCTAATTGTTGAATGTGTTACTATGCAAAAAGGTGTAAAAGGAAAATGTAGAAAGCTGAGGAAGAAAGGGTACTAATTATATAACTATTTAGGAACCCTGTTCCATGCAGAAGTATTAACTTACAGCCTCCTAAAGACAGGGTACTAATTCTGAAACACATCTATTTTAGGGAAGTCGTTCCATGTTGAGGAGTAATATACAGACTCATAACCTACACATCTAGTCCAGAGGCATTATATAAGGAATGAGAGAAAGTATACAGAGCAGCTAAAAGAAAATAACAGAGTAGACACAAGTGTGGTCAGCTTCATATAGAGCCAGACAACTTTGGAAAACGAAGTGTCATACTTGGGAAGAAATGGCAGCTAAAGGCTTAAGCAATGAGGATACATATTGTACACAAACACATTGAAAGCCACAGTAGCAGCCCAGCCTACAGTCTGTTACTGTTATGCAGTCCTGGCAGGCAGCTTAGGCCATCAACACACACAGTTCCAGAAGTTTGTAGACTCACTTGCATAATGCAACTGGCATGTTTCCCTTCCTGGAATCTCCTGTGGCATGAAAACAAAATATATGCTGATTCTTCTCACCTTCAGAGCCTACCTCCGCAGCAGTACTGAAATGACTAAATCTGCACCCTCCCCTTGTGCTGTGCAATACTTTTGCTCACATACAGAACACCATGGACAGTGCTGTAGAATAACAGTTTAAAACCATTATAAAAATATGCATGTTATTTTATCCTGAATTATCTCAGTGCATTTCTCCTTACCTTAACACACTGGGTTCTTGCCACAATTTGATTGTTGGTGTTGAATACAGTGTGCTAACTAAGCTACAACCTGTATGTTTATTCACCATTCCATGGGATTCCCTAATAAGAGGGATAGAAACCATAGGGGCCCACTCTAACAAAATGGCAAACTAAATAAACAACAAATCAGGAGCAGGCATACCTCTCAACTCCCTACAGCAAGAAGTCTGGACAAAACCTAAAATAATTGGGGGGGGGGGGGCATAGGCCAAAAAATAGGGACAGATTTTAAATATTGTTCTTATAAACTTAGAACGTTGATAGAATAACATGATTTGTAGTAATATGCAGTTTCTGATGGATATGAAGCCTGAAACCTATATGTATGTCATTATTTAGGGATTTTAATCCATAGTGATTTGCCAGAAAACCACAAATTTTATAAGGAACAGACCAAAAACATGAGGCAAAAATCTGGACATTCTGTGAAAGTCTGGACAGTTGAGATGTATGGGACCAGGTATTCAGTGAAAATGTTATGCCTGTTACTGGACCAATATAGGTTTTACAGTTACTCAGGTTTTCATCTCAACAAGATCCCTTTGTCAGGTGTTTATTTATTTGTTTGTATTTGCTTACTGAACTCCTAACAAAGTGGTTAAGCCTGAAAGTTCAGGGTACAGTAAAACCTATTTTGGTCCACCAAAAAGGGTATCACTACACCTCTGTCTTCTGGAGTTTTAGGTTAGCAGACCAGAATTCCATTATTCTATGCAGTCACACAGGGTGGCCACATTCTTGTAGATTATTTTCATGTTGTTTTAGTACTGGATCATGCATTTTACTTTTTGGAGTTTGCAGTGATTTATGGGTTTTGTTGAGTATACTTATCGTTTTATAAATTGCTTCATATGTTTTATATGTTATTGATGAGTTTCACTGCAAATCACTCCAGATAATAGAGAAAGTGGGGACATAAATTAAGATTCTTGGCTTAATTTTTTTCTGCAAGAGTGCCGATGGCAGGATGCTCTTCATAGGTTCATAGGGTCATAGGTGGATACTAGGCTAATGACCGCTAGAGCCCTTAAAAGCCTGGCCATGCAATCCAAATGTGACTGACAAATTTGATTTATATTTGATTTATAGAGGTGATTTACTAACTGTCTCTGTCCATCAGTGACATAAGAAACAGGGTCCAGGGATGCCTTGTACACCAGGCAAAAATCATCTCTCAGAAGTCTGTATGATACCAAGTAAAGAGACAGGGCCTTGAGGCTATCAGGATATGACACTGTGTTTACTCCCTGTATTCTTTATGTAAGGAATTTTTGTGGACATTCTAGTTGCTGCATGTGTCTAGTAAGGCACATACAGAAGGGGGCATTATACTCTATGATGGGTCTAATGAGGACTGAGTATAGTGGTATAATGACCTGTCTGGAACTGGATGCCATGCCCTTGGTTATAAGCTGAGCAACATAGAAATATTTTCTAACTACCTTAAACACATGTTGGTTGAAGGCTATGTTACTATTTGTCTAAAAAAGTACTATGGGGGTGGATAAAGTTTTACGCAATATTCGAAAGCCTAGAGGAGAAAAGGTGCAGACCATCCTTGGCAAAGCAACTTGACCTGTTAACCATGTCCTGTTTGACTGAGATATTGGATCCCCTTAGAATGACACCAGAAAGAGAGTCAGTTGTTGAAATCAATAATTTTTTGCTCATATTGTGGCATCATCCTCGGTGATGGTAATATGCTACTCAATGCTAGGCTGAAACTAGCCTGAGACAAATAGTCTGAAAGCTCCATAACGTCTCTCTTCATATATTCCAGGGAGGTATGTCTCAGGTATTTTACACCTACATTGACTATGATGGAATCATACTGGTACCTGTGGTGTAATGACTGAGTGAGTGCACAATTTGGTGGATCCTGTCTTCTCCTTGCTCAGCCTGGTTAGAGGGGCATTAGCATATTTTACAATGGAGTCCTTTGTGATAACAGTCTTGGCAACTGTGTTTGCTTGCCTTAGGGGCTTAGTGTTTGGGGGCTCCACTGAGAGTGACAGTATGTGTTGTATTAGGTGTTGTTTTTCTGAGTGCCTTTGGGCTTCCTGAGGCATAGTTTTGTCAACAGGTGGTCTAGGCAATCTTTGTTGTTTAGGAAGACTAATTTTATCTGTCTTAGCATATGTTCATCTATGTGTGTGTTGTGTGCTATTTGAGGTGGGTATTGTGTGCTTGCTTGTATATGAGTGTTTCACCCCTGATAGGTTTAGAACATACTGATACTATTAATTTTAGATGGATTTCACAAACTCAAGGTGATACTGCATGGAGTTAAACATACACTTGACAGCCTTTTCCTTCAGTGATGGAACAACTGTCAGTCACACATTCTGTGATTAGGATCAAAACTGTCAAGACTGTAGCCCTGCATATCCATCAATGGAAACAATTCATACAAGGGACATACTCCCCCTACAGTATGCTTTGCCAAACAGAGTCTAAAAGAGAGCTTTTGGTAATTATTTGACCAAAAGAAATGTTTTCTTTAGACGGATTGTTGCTACAGCAGAGCCTGCTATTTAATATTTAACTTAGGAGAGTGGAGTAAATTTTCTTACATGTCATCCATTCCTTTCAAGGGAATGATTTCCAGATACTTTCTATTTGTTAGTCATTTTTCACTGAAAAACATTTTGGTCTGTTCAACCATTTTCATCATAAAAACAAGTACATCACACTGAAATATGTTGTAATATTCCACGCATTTCCTAGCTGCATTACATTAGATGGAGACGTGGTGAAAGTTAAGACAGAAGCTGCAATCAAAAGAGTAAGATGTAGAACTCTGTGATAACAGGGCATCTCCAATACATGGAATCACCCTATGGCCAGGGAAATGCACACTGTACTATTCACACATATAGAGAAAACAATATTGGCAATGAGGTGGGCAGAACCATAGTACAGCCCAAAGCTCATTCCTTGGTTTGAGATGAATGTACATTTAACAGACTGAAAAACTTAGCAAGATATGGATTAAGAATTAGGACAGTAGACTTCCCAAGATATTATTGGTTCTGGATTTGCTGTTCATGGATTGGCACCAGACTCCTAGGCTTTCATTCATCTGGGGAAATGCAGTATGTTTTTTTTTTCACTTATGTCAGTCAAATAGGCAGAATGTAGTTATTCTGAGGCACAGGAGTTAAAGCTCTGATAACGTACTTCTCACTAGAAAATACAGAAATGTCATTCATCATGACAAGCAAGTACCCAGAATTACAACATGATGCTGTTTAGTACCATACCACTACTGTCCTATTATATGTCAAGACAAAAATAAAGTCTGATATAAAGGCACCAATACTTACACTCTAAAGTAAGGCATGGATACTTATAGCAACCAAATATTAATGGTGCCATATGTGGAAAACTGTAAAGGAAAAAAACTTTTACTAAAGACTTTATGAACAAAATACAGGTTTTGTACCAAATAAATGGAGAAGCACTACAGTCATTCCCCTGCATAACAGAAGACCTTCCACAGACACAGGCAATTACAGACCCATAAGTCTGACCAGCCTCATATGAAAAGTCATGGAAAGACTTATCATGGAATAAATCAATCAGGATCCAGGGAATCTCCAAACACTTGGTCCATCTCAGTATGGATTAGCCAAGGGCAGGTCATGCTTACTCAATCTGGTTGATTTTTTTGAAAAGGTCACCAAAGCAATAAACGAAGGCAAAATGATACACATCAAATGTCAAGACATGGCCAAAGCTTTTAATGCAATTCCCCATTCAGGCATAGTGGAAAAGCTAAACAAAATGTGAATAAACCCCATTGTCAACTGACTCATAAGTAGGATGCAGATAATCAAAACAAGGGAAGTTACCTCCACCAAGAGACCAGTTACCAGTGGAGTCCCCGAGGGTTCTGTGCTGGCACCTCTTCTGTTTGGCATCTACTTTTCTGAAGTAAAAGCCAATACCAAAGAGCTCTGGCAGACTAAGTTTAGAGATGACTACAGTCTAGAAGTAAATGACTTAGCCATCCTGCAGAAAGGTTTATCTCAAATAAATAACTGGTTCCAAAATCATGGACTGAAACTAAATGCCAAAAAAATTAATTATTGCATTGTTTGGAAAGTCATCCAACCCAGCGAACTACCACATTGACAATACGCCCCTAAGAGTTGACCCAGTTGTTCAGGATTTGGGAACTTATGTGGACAGTGACCTAACTTTTGACCAACATGTGTCTACTGTTGTAAGAACGTCCTTCTATAATGTACAGCTTATAAACAAAGGGCTTATGTTTAGATTTAGGGATGTCATTACCCCTCTTTAGAGAATGGGTGATCTGTACCATCGCACCCTGATCGGAGAATGAACGTTCTGCAGCAGGGTGTTAATCTACAAGTAATGCCTGATAAATAATGAGTCCGCCGCTTCACAATAGCATGTTTAAGCTATCACGGAGCTTGGATGAAAAATAACCTACAGCCACCATTATTTTACTCTCACTAAGCAGCACTTTTGCTGTTCAGTGAGTGTAAAAAAATTTGAAAATTAAAATGTGTGTGTGAGCTTATGTGTGCATGAGAATGTGAGAGTGAGATTGATTGAGCTATTATATTACACTCATTAAGCAGCACTTTTGCTGTTTAGGGAGTATAAAAGTAAATGAAACATAAAAAAGTGTGTGCATGTGTGTGTTTATGTTTCTGTCTATGTATGTGCTTGCATGAATATAAGCAGAAGTGTGTGTCTGTGAGTGTGAGTGTGAGTGTGAGTGTGTGTGTGTGTGTGTGTGTGTGTGTGTGTGTGTGTGTGTGTGTGTGTGTGTGAGTGCACGCACGCACATGCGTGTGTGAGAGAGGGAGGATAAAGAATGAAAGTGATTGAGCATTGGCAGTAGCAGTCAAGAGGTTTGCATAACTCTCAACCTCTTAGTTTAAGATATTTGCATAAAGCATAAAGTAAAGGGGGGACAAAGGGTCAAAATAGAGACATATTTTAAATATTGTTTGTATAAAATCACAAAGTTGCTTGAATAATAGGATTTGTGTTTGCATTCATTTTCTGAAGCACTAGTGTTTGTGTGAGAAAGAGAGAGAGAAAGATCAACTGATCAGTGAGGACAGCAAAAAAAGAGGTTTGCATAAAATGAGTTATGTCAATACCTGAATGTAGCTAAGCCCAAGATAGCATTGATTTTTGGTATGCCTAAAATACACAAAAATGTCTTAGACCCCTTGTTAAGACCAATTGCTTCTGCAAAAGGTTCCAAAATGGAGCCCTTGGCCAAATTTGTAGATTTTAAATGCAAGTTTTTGTTAAATTCAAGAGGTTTGCATACCATGAGTTATGGGAATACCTGGGTGTAGCTAAGCCCAAGGTAGCATTGATTTTTGGTATGCCTAAAATACACAAAAATGTCTTAGACCCCTTGTTAAGACCAATTGTTTCTGCAAAAGGTTCCAAAATGGAGCCCTTGGCCAAATTTGTAGATTTTAAATGCACGTTTTTGTTAAATTCAAGAGGTTTGCATACCATGAGTTATGGGAATACCTGAATGTAGCTAAGCCCAATGTAGCATTGTTTTTTGGTATGCCTAAAATACACAAAAATGTCTTAGATCCCTTGTTAGGACCAATTACTTCTGCAAAAGGTTCCAAAATGGAGCCCTTGGTCAAATTTGTAGATTTTAATTGCAAGTTTTTGTTAAATTCAAGAGGTTTGCATACCATGAGTTATGGGAATACCTGAATGTAGCTAAGCCCAAGGTAGCATTGATTTTTGGTATGCCTAAAATACACAAAAATGTCTTAGACCCCTTGTTAAGACCAATTGTTTCTGCAAAAGGTTCCAAAATGGAGCCCTTGGCCAAATTTGTAGTTTTTGTTAAATTCCTTTACACACATACTGAAAGATTCTTGGCATCTGTTGGAGACCCTGAATTCTTTAGGTTTTAATAGTGATGTTTTATTAATCGCTGTGGATATGGTCGATGCATTCTCTGTCATCCTCCATGACATTGGGCTCCAATGGTTTCATTCTTTCCTATCTGAGTTCACGTCACTTTCTTCACAGGCTGTACGTGTGGTCACTTCCCTGCTTAGTTTAACCTTGAATAATAACTTTTTATTTTTTGAGAGGGAGTATTATCATCAAACTTCTAATGTAGCAGCGCCCTTGTATATGCCAACATTGTGCTGGCTATGTGGGAAAAGAAGTTTCTTTTCACCTTCAATTTATGGTCTTGACATGTGAGTACTACAGTTACCTTGATAATGTCCTAATCATGTGGTAAGGTAGTTTAAGCCAATGAGAAACATTTTTTGAGTTGTGTCAGGATTCTATACCCTTTTTAAAGTTCACCTATTCCACTAGTAGTGACAACATTAATTATCTTGACATTTTATTGGGGAAAAACATGGTCAAGGGTTATTCATCAACAATTTATTGACAATTTATAGAAAAGAGACCCTCACTAACACCTGTCTCCATTTTGACAGTTGTCATCCCCTGTATCAAAAAAAAAAGTCTGTTGTCAAGGCTCAGATGGTTAGACTGTCCTGAGTTATATCCGATGACCCCATCTCTGACAAAGAGGTGCATTACTTCATATGCTTGTTTATAGACAAGGGTTATCCTACCCAACTGTTAAGGGATATTAGGGCTGAAGTGGAGGGACATCAACATGACTGCTTCACCCTAATTCTTAATATAAACACTAATCGTATCAGCAATGTCATCATACAGTGTGACATGTTAACAGTTAATGACATTGCACAAGGACAAAATGTTTCAGTGAACCTGGCCACACCACTTTTTGTTATCCTTTCAGCACTAACACACACTTATACACTAATTACAGATGAGGTTATAATGTGTCTTGGTACTACTCCGGCGATTGTCTTTTCAAAAAGTAGAAACATCAGAACCATTTTAGTGACAGGTTCAGGGAGGGTATCTTTGATACACAGTAATATGCAGAAATGCGGATTTTGTAAGTGGTGTGGATATATTCATATAGGTCCTTATAAAGTGGTCCACAATTATGAGAGAACCATACCCTGTCCTGGGAAAGTTAATTGCAATACTACCCACATAATCTATTTAGGTTCATGTGATCCTTGTAATGCATATTATGTGGGTAAAACTATCAGAAAGCTGAAAGATAGAATACGTGAGCATTATCATGATATCACAAAAAAAGAAAAACACCAATGCCCTCTTTAGGCATACTACTATCTGTTCCAGTTACAGAAAGTTTACATTGTTTTGTTATAGACAGGGTGAGTGTTGTTCCACTTGGGGGAGACATTGAGACTTTGTTTGAGCTCAACTTACTAGTTTGGCAATTGAAGCTCAATGCCTCAGTTTCACCAGGGTTAAATGACTCTGTTGCCACTTCTAGTGTTTTAAAGATGAAACATGCTATAGTTTAATCATTTTATTCATGTTTATTCATGTATACATTAAATATACAATTTATATGTCTTATTTATATATATTTTGTACATTTTTTTATACTTTTTATACTGCAATATGTTTATCATCTTAATGAACTGTCCTGCTTGCAGTTTGGGTTTGCACATCTTTTTTCCTGTTTTTCCTGTGGTCTTGGGAGTGCAGTGATTTAATCTGATTTAACATGATTAACCAATTAATTACATAACTGTGCCTCCCATTGGTGGGTTGTGTGTATTTAATGCATTAGGTTTTACCAGAATTCACTCCGATGAAGTATTTTTTAAATGCAAAGACAAAAGTGCTCACTTTTCCTCTTTGAATAAACCAATTTACAGTTTCATTGGTGGCGTCCCTGCTGATTTTATTACTTTTGGTTTTAAGTTTTTTTGTTGTGTTTTAGGTTTCCATACCTCTAGCTCAATAAATCTGGATAAAGCCTAAAATAAAGGGGGGGGGGGCAAAGGCTCAAAAGTAGGAAAAGATTTTAAATATTGCCCTTATGAAACTTCAAAGTTGCTAAAGTAAAAAAGATTTGCATTAGCATGAATTTTCTGAAGGAAATAATGTCTGAAACTTAAATGTATGTCATTATTTAGTGACCAATCCCCAATGACTGGCAACAAACCACACATTTTAGCAGTAAGGGACCAAAAATAAAATAATATATGGATATTTTTAAATGTTATATTTCGAATGTAAGATGCTTCCTCCAACACCATTTACATATACTAAAGAAAGTTTGAAACATTTGGCCGAGGAACTATTTTACATCAAAAATATATAAAAAATAATATAGTAATAAAAATAAGTTAGTAAAACACAACCATTTGACATATAACCTATTCTCTAAGTGCAATAATGCCCTCCAGGGTGTGTGTTACTGTGTAAATAATGTCTTTCCAGGGGGTTAGAGGTCTTCAGCCTGCAGTGTCGGGCCTTATAACACCCCTGGGCAGGTGTTATTTTTTTTCAATAAATATCTTTATTAAATTATTCACATATGACATTGGCAATCTTACATTTATATAAATAAAAAACAAACACTGACACCACTTTAGTTGCTAACATTATACATCACAGACACCATTGAAACAACTGTAGTTGCAAACATTGTACATCACTTTTAATCTATCCAGTCATTGTCAGTTAAGCATTATATGACTCATTGAAATCCTGCCTCTTAAACCTCATTCCTTCTCTGCATATATTGTTCCCACAATTCTCATTTTTTCTATTTTGTTACTCCATTCCTTTTCTAAAGATCCCAATTCCACTTGTAACCTCCATTACTATATTCACTACTTCTAGTAAAGGTGGTCTAGACTTTGATTTCCATTTTCTAGTAATTGCTTTTTTGGCAGCCACCATAATTAGACTCAGCAAGGCTTTACTATGTCTAGGCAATTCTGATTCTGTATCATAGCTCAAAAATCATCTCCCCATGTAATCCAATCCACTCATCCAGCATTTCCGACAGAGCGGTTCACAGGGAAACCCTAAAGTCTGCCAGCTCATTACACTCCCAAAAAATATGTTCCCAGCCACCTCTTTCTTGCCCGTCACACCCCAACATTTGCTATCCACCTAAGGAAAAATTCTTTGGAGTCTACTTGGGGTATAAAATTACTTGTGTAAACACTTCCAGGCAAAGATACTAAATCTTCTAGACTTTGTTGCATATTTGTGAGATATACATATATCCCACCAATTGTCTCTTTGTAAACTGCTTATCCATTCTCTGTTCCCAATCATTTCTAAGCTCCTCTGATTGATTCCTACAATTATCATGCAATATTTTATATGCTCTGTTAATTATTCCCTTTTTAATGGCAGCTTCTATTCTAGATTCTACTAAAAAATCTACCAGTGTTGGTCTTTCATTTAGGACCCTCTATTTCTTTCACTTTGCCTATACTCTGATATCAATCCTTGATAGGGAAGGCAATCTCTAACTTGCAGTCCAAAAAAATTCTTGGCCTCTTCCAATTCCATTACCTTTCCCTTTCTAGTTATTTACTCCCAATACATTGGTTTCTTTGCCAGTTTTCTCCAATACATTCCAGCCCCCTCTTGCCTATTATCTGTATCCCTAATCACAGTCATGCCCATCGGCAGAATTTCTTTTCTCCATTCTTGTGTTGGTTTAGTTCTTAGAATACTCCCTGCTATTTTATGAACATAATACTCTGTATGGTTTTTGTTGTTCTCCTTAAGAGTCTGCATCCAAATCCCAATTTCTCTTTATTTCTTGAGCTTCACCCCTGTATCATCATCATTGCTTTCCACTTTGAATTATAGTTTTCTGCTTGTGCTATGTATAAGAGCCTTAACCATGTTGTTCTAAAATATCCCCTCAAACTGGGTAATCCTAGTCTGCCTTGCTCTGTTGGAAAGATCAGCTTATCCCACTTGACCCTTGCTGTCTTCCCATCCCAGATAAAATCCTTCAACTCTTTTTTTAATTGCTATCCATAGCTTCTCCACTGGTTGATAAAAGTATGCCTGACCTGTGTATAAGACTAAAGGAACTAAAAGCATTTTAATTGTTTGTATCTTAGTATCCATATCCATATAACAAAGCTTCTAGTTTCTCAATTTTTGTATTATCTTCTGTTTAGTCTCTTCCCACATATCCTTAGCTGCCACAACAGAGTTATTTCTAATCCATACGCCTAAATAGTTCATTTTATCATGTCTCCATAAATACAGATATTGTTGGACCAATTTGTGTGTGGGCACATAATTTACTGCTATTACCTTTGTTTTAGCTTCATTAATTTTGTATCCTGAGAAGATTTGAAACTGTCTTAAAATGTCCATTTCTGGTTTTGTCATGTAAAAATAATATCATCTGCAAATAGAGCCAGCTTTTCCTGACTACCATACCGATTATATCCTTGAAATTCTGAGTCCCTTATTTTCTTTGCCAATGGTTCTAAACATAATGTAAACAACAAAAGGGGAAGTGGATAACCCTGCCTGGTTCCTTTACTCAAAGCAGAAGTTATCAGAGAGAACCCCACCCACTTTAATTTTCACCTCCGATCTCTCAAATATACTCCTAATCGACCTTATAATTGTATCAGGGAAAGCAAATGCTTTCATTGCCCTGCTCATGAAGTCTCAGTCTAGTCTGTTAAATGCTTTCTCTGCATCAAGACCCACCAATTACAGTGGTATTTTCTTACATTCTGATTCCCTCTGGATCATCAATGTTCTGTTAATATTGCCAACTGTTTGCCTCCCCTCCACAAAACAACACTTATCCATATTTATCAATTTTGGTATCACTTTTACCATTTCTTTAGCCATTATAGACAATTTATAATCATCATTTAGTATTGAAATGGGCCTGTATGAAGCTGGATCCTTAGAATCTTTACCTTCTTTAGGTATTACTGTTATTACCGCCTTCTTCCAGGATGATGGTACTTCTCCTCCTCTTAAAATACTGTTAAATAAAACCTTCCAGCTCTTTAGCAGTTTTTCCCTCCTAGCTTCCAAACTTCCACAGGAATACCATCTATTCCTGGGGACTTTTCTGTAGCTTGGTTATACATAGCCATTTTATCTCATCTCTTCCTGTCCTGTTAGTAATTCAACCTCATCTAAGTCTAACCTTGGCATATTTAATTATTCCATGAACATTCCAATTATACCTTTTCTTGATTTCCATATTTATCTGCTTTATACAAACTTTCATAAAATTTTTGAAATATTTCTAATACTTCTACAGTATCTCTTGTAATCTTCCTTGTTATAGGCTCCCTAAGCTTGGTGACAGCCCTTTCCACTTTCTGTTACCTGAGTCATGCTAACAGTTTTTGTGCTCTAGAATTATTATCAAAAAACAGTTGCTTAACAGAAATCTTTCTAAACTCATGCATATTATTGAGGCAATCCCTTATTTTCTGTTTAGCATTCTGCAGTTGCTCCTTTTCTTGTTCTGAGAGATTCCCCCTATTCTGCAATACTTCAACATTTGTCAGTCCCTCCAAACAATTCTTGTTACTTCTTAGCCATATCTCCATTTCCTTTATTTACATCCTAGTTTTAAACTTTACTTTAATTTTATTCCCCTCCCTGGCTATATTTTCAGAAGAAATTTCTATCTTCACTAGAAGCACCTGCATTCATTTCAAAACCCACTCCTTAAATTCCTCTCTTTTCAGCCAATAGGTGGGAAAGCGCCAGTGTCTAATTTTTATTTCATTACCTTGCACTTTTATTTTAGTTATTATTGGTGCATGATCTGAAATAGTTATTGCGTGTGTTTCAAGACCTTGAATTAAATGTACATTTTCCTGGGAGATATAAATTCTATCTAGCCTAGCCCGGTTTTTGTATCTTGGAGAAAAATATGTAAATTCACTCTGAACACCTAGTACTGAATTCACACCTTTCATGCCATTTTCATAAAATTCTTCAAAAATCTACTTCCTTTGTTATATTTCCCCTCCAGGCCCTCCAGACACATATTCACTGTTGCAAACCAAATTTCACTCTCTACCTATAAGTAATATTCCTCGCTGAAAGCTGATTATTTTTCCCAGAATTTTCTTAAGCTCCATTACAGCAGTTTTAGGTGGAATGTAAATGCATGCCAATGTAATCCTCCCCCCTTACCAGTAGCCCCTTAGTACTATATATCTTTCATTATTATCTTTTTTTCCTCTTATGTCATTATTGGAGCTCCTCTTGCAATTAATATAAGTGCTCCTTTTTCCCTTTGCCCCAGCCATTCTGCTAAATAACCATCCTGAAAACCTTTCTTTATCAAATTCACATGTTCAGTTCTCTCCAGGTGTTTCTTCTGCAGGATAGCTATTTGTACTCTATGTTGTTTAATATAGTGCATTACTCTTTCTTTTTTATATTTATCTGTAAGACCATTCAGATTGAAAGACATTACAGAAAGTATCAATTTCTTATGCAGTTATTACCACCTTTTATGTATAACAGCTTTTTTGTTAAATATCTGTTAGATGCATATATTATTCGATTATTCGGCAGGTTGGTCTTTTATACAGTTGTTTCTTGTCATATCCATTTGAGCCTATGCCACATCTTACATAAGTTTTTTGAAAGCCCTCAAACAAAACAAACAATCCTCCCAAAACACCTCTAAAACATATCTACTGAATAATACCACACAAAATTATGTACATCTTCAAATAGTGAAGTTTTTGCTTCCTAATAAGAATAAAAGTTTTAAGTTGATAGCCACACATACAGACTAGAATTAACCAAAAAGAAAGGTTAGTCATGCTAAGAAGCATGGTACAGCCTGTGCTATTAGTAAGTGCTATTTAATTTTGCCTATCTTTATAGCTCTCCCAGCTGAGAAAACACTTGAATGCTTTCAGTAAACACTTTCTCCAAGTCATTTATCTTTATCAAATTATCTTCCAGTGACATGCAAATGAGAAACAAGATTGCTAAGGGTAACTTGTTTACCAAAAAAAAAAGCCTTATAATATTAAATATTTGTTTTCATTTGCATGCTTTATAATAAACTTGTACTGGATAATATATTATAATAACAACCCAAAAGCTTTGTAAAGTTGTATAACGACCAAAGAAATGACCTGTGAAAAACAGCTCCACTTTCCAACCAAACACTTTTATTTTTTGTAAGAACAAAAATTCTCTAGCGCCTCGGCCTTCGCCTTTACAGAGTAAAACTTTCATTCCTAAAAAACAATTCTTTTATATTCAATTCAAATACATCTCAATTAATCAATTACAACTCATTCTAATATACTTTTAAAGTCACAGTTAAAAAAATCATAAAAAACACTGCCAATTACATTCCTTATTTAATCCTTTTGGTGACAATGTGTTATATGTCATTATAAGGACAGACTCCTTTCATCTCAATATATATTTTAATAACTCCGCATTTTCATATTGTAATATTACTTGCTCCAATATGGTTACTTTCATGGTATTTAATTCACCATTATGTTCTTTATTAAAATGTTCTCCTACAGGACTCATGATTTTCTCTTTCTTAACATCTCTCACATGTTCTTTTATTCTATCAGCCAATGATCTTTTTGTTTCCCCTATATAATATTTATTGCACGGACAAACTATTGCATAGATAACACCTTTACTCAAACAAGAATATCTACCCTGTGTTTCAAACTTCTTTTCACCTATGCTTTCTACTTTTGTTGTAATATACTGACATATGGTACATTTTCCACATGGAAAAGTCCCCTTTGTTTCTACATTTTTTAACATCTTATCTTTTGGCTTTTTATAATTTGTTTGACTAAAAAATCCTTAAGATTTCTTCCCCTTTGGTAAGAAATGTTCAGCTCTATTTGCGACAATGACTGTACATTTCTTTTTACTTGTTTCCAATATTCTCCTATCACCCCTGTCATTCTATGTGAAAATGAAGTGTATTTAGTAACAAAGAATATATTCTCTTCTTCTGATGTTGTCTCATTTACCCTTAATTTCCTTCCTCTTTGTATGTCTCCTTTCACTATCTTTACATTTTGCTTATCACCAAATATTTTATGCAAGCTCTCATTTATTTTTTCTTTGTTATAGCCCCTAGATTCAAACATCAAGGCTACTTCTTGTGCCTCATTATATGCTTCAATAACATCACTATTCAGTCTCTTTATTCTTAGTATTTCCCCTAACAGAATGGATTCCAATGTATGATTAGGATGACAACTTGTTGCATGTACCATAAGATTTTTCTGATTAAATTTTCTATAAATATTAGTATGAATTTTCTTATTATTTTCCCCTTTCATTGTTATATCTAAGTAATTTATCTGTAAACCCTTGAACATCATCAAATTTAATACCATACTTATTAGCATTTAGATACTCTATAAAATTACTTGATTCACTTTCTCCCCCCTTACAAATAAAAATCAAATCATCTATAAATCGAAAATACTTTTTTACATATTTTCTAAAAAAATTCACTTCTATAAATATAAGTATTTTCTATTAATCCCATGAATAAATTAGCATATACTGGGGCGAACGCCACCCCCATTGCTGTACCTACTTTTTGCCTATACAAATTCCCATCAAATTCAAATATATTATTCTTAAGGCAAAAAATGTGTCATTTCCTTAATATACTGTGTTCTGGGATTGTCCCCCAAAAAACAATGTATAGCTTCAAGCCCAAAAACATGTGATATGTTAGTGTACAAACTCACTACATCTGCTGTCATAAAATACATATCTTCTGTCCATATCACATTCTTAATTTTACTCAATAAATCAAAAGAATCCTTAATATAAGAGGGTAATTTAATTACCTCTTTTACCAAAATTTAATGTAACAAACAACCTATATTATATGTAAAACAAATTCCACTCTCTACCTATAAGTAATATTCCTCTCTGAAAGCTGATTATTTTTCCCAGAATTTTCTTAAGCTCCATTACAGCAGTTTTAGGTGGAATGTAAATGCATGCCAATGTAATCCTCCTCCCTTACCAGTAGCCCCTTAGTACTATATATCTTTCATTATTATCTTTTTTCCCTCTTATGTCATTATTGGAGCTCCTCTTGCAATTAATATAAGTGCTCCTTTTTTCCTTTGCCCCAGCCATTCTGCTGAATAACCATCCTGAAAACCTTTCTTTATCAAATTCACATGTTCAGTTCTTTCCAGGTGTTTCTTCTGCAGGATAGCTATTTGCACTCTACGTTGTTTAATATAGTGCATTACTCTTTCTTTTTTATATTTATCTGTAAGACCATTCAGATTGAAAGACATTACAGAAAGTATCAATTTCTTATACAGTTATTACCACCTTTTATGTATAACAGCTTTTTTGTTAAATGTCTGTTAGATGCCTATATTATTTGATTATTCGGCAGGTTGGTCTTTTATACAGTTGTTTCTTGTCATATCCATTTGAGCCTATGCCACATCTTACATAAGATTTTTGAAAGCCCTCAAACAAAACAAACAATCCTCCCAAAACACCTCTAAAACATATCTACTGAATAATACCACACAAAATTATGTACATCTTCAAATAGTGAAGTTTTTGCTTCCTAATAAGAATAAATGTTTTAAGTTGATAGCCACACATACAGACTAAAATTAACCAAAAAGAAAGGTTAGTCATGCTAAGAAGTATGGTACAGCCTGTGCTATTAGTAAGTGCTATTTAATTTTGCCTATCTTTATAGCTCTCCCAGCTGAGAAAACACTTGAATGCTTTCAGTAAACACTTTCTCCAAGTCATTTATCTTTATCAAATTATCTTCCAGTGACATGCAAATGAGACACAAGATTGCTAAGGGTAACTTGTTTACCAAAAAAAAAGCCTTATAATATTAAATATTTGTTTTCATTTGCATGCTTTATAATAAACTTGTACTGGATAATGCTTAGGGTCTTAACCCAGTCATTTCCTTATCAAGCATGGGAAAAAATACACTGATTTTTTTTTCTTTTTTTTTATTTTGTATTAACCAGACTTTTCCTCTCTCCCTCATTTCTCCTCTCTTCCCCCTTTTTTACACTGCAGTGCCTACATTTCTTAAAAATGAACAAAGAAAAAGAAAGAAGAACTGAGGAAAAGGAAAAAAAAACAAATAAAACAAAAAACAAAAATCAAAAGCACCTGTTTATATTAGTATCCCCATTGTATTTACAAAAACTGAGAAAACTTTACTTCAAGTCTAATTGGTTTTGTCTTATGTTTTAAGCCCTCTCAGCTGGGAAAACCCCTGATTTCTTTCAGAGAACATTATGCCAATTTCTCTTTGATTTTTTTTTTCTTTTCCATCAGACAATCCACTTCCACCAGACTGTCTCCAGGTTCTCTATATCAGATTGTCTCCATAGAGACATGAAAACCAGACAGCCAGTTTCTCTTTATCAGATTGTTTCCATGGAAACATGAAGACCAGCTGCAGAATTGCTACTAAGTATACATGCATTTGCTGGAAAAAAAGCCTCATAATATTCAATATTCTTTTTCATTTACTTGCTTTCTCTTTAAACTAATCAATCTAAGGTCCTTAATGCAATAATTTTCCCATGCAAGAATGAAAAAAGCACATTCATTTTAACTTTGTCATGCCTTTTTAACCAGGCTTTTTTACATCTGCATTCCCCCCTATATTTATCAAAACTAAGTAGAAAGAGAGATGAGGAGAGAGATGAAAAACAACAGCACGTTTACAATCCCCATTACACTTAAAAATAACATGCAAAGAAAACCATACACCACAAATGCAGAACTATTAAGAAAATAATGTTTTCTTTACTTACAGTTAGCTTTCTCCCCTCTCTTCCCCTCCCCAAACCATTTTTTTCTAAACAATAAAGATATGAAGTAGGACATATAGAGTCCCCTACAAATCCAAAAAATTAGCACGCACTAAATAAAAAAATTATTTTGTCCCTCCAGGGAAGAATACTTTAAAGACAGCTGGATACAGCAGATTGAATCTCTCAGCCAAGTCTCGATGTTCCCTGAAAAGCGGAATGAATTTGCTCCTCTTCTTTCTGGTGTACCGTGAGTACTCATTCTCCACAAACACTCTGCTGCTTCCCACTTTTAGTATTTTGTCCTTCTACCACGGTTTAGTCAGAATCAACTCCTACTGGCTGGATTGCATCTTTACTATTAAAGGTCTAGGTTGCTTTCTTATAGCTAGGTTTGGAGCATACACACAATGTGCCCTTTCAACTAACAACTTCTGCTGTGGAATACCAGTCCAGTTGTTCATTTGTGCTTTCATAAAATTAATGTAGTCTGCTCCTTCCAGCTTCCCTGGTATAGCTGAAAATCTCAGGTTTTCCCTATGTGCTCTGTCCTCTAATTCTATTATTTTTTTAAACATCTCTTCCTGAGCAGTCTCATATTCAGCCAGCCTTTTATTCATTGCAACCTTTCATTTTTGCAGCTTTATCATCTCATCTGGATATCTATTTAAAGCTTCCTCCATTTTTCCAGTCTTTTGTTGTTTGTGTTGATATACTCCACTGGTGTTTTGTTTAGTTTAACTAGGTCTGTATGCAGTTGTCTTATATCTTTCTGTAGGTTATTGGAAGTCATGTCTGAAGGTTGCATTGCTTTTTGCTGAACAGCTGCAGAACTTTCCCCCGTCAGTGTTTCTTCCTCACTTTTACTAGCTGATTCTTTCCAGGTCTTCTGTATTTGTTTATTCCTGGTATCCAGGCAGTGCACTTACTAGCCATTTACTGCAATTTACCCATGAATACAAGTCTACTGGCCTTCTCTGCTGAGTTTCTGTTTTCACACTGGGAGAGCTAGAAACAAGCTGTGTGCAGCCATCTTGGAAGTCTGGGCGGGTGTTATTTACACAGTAAGACATACCCTGTTGGGCATTATTGCTTGCTTACTCATCCCTCTTTAGCCCAATCATTGAATATAATGCCCCCTCAAAACCCTGTCACTATACTCAGCATCCTACAGAATGTTAAGAGGTAACCTGTGCTTGGCATATAAGGCATCCTCCCAGAGCTGGATTATGGTCAAATGAGGCCCTAGATGGGGAAATGGACCATTCTGGTGGCCCATTACTTAGCCACCCCCCCTCCCCCAGTTAACATAAACATTGTTCAAAAATGTCAGTGTGCATAGTATTTTTTTTCTTTACTTTTGAAATGAAGACAGAGATATAGATTTTAGTTAAAACTTTTAATTTATCTATCCTTTTTTGACCAGATTAGTCTCACTAGGCTAATACCATCTTTCAGGGAGACCCCTTGGTAGTATTTATAGTATTGGGAAAATTTGGCCAGAGCATTGTAGAACTTTCCTCTACCTTTTTCAATAGCTCAGGTGGATATAAAAGATCTCACAACAGCATCACCAATGCAGACAGATGGGACTTCAGTTTAACATTTCATCCAGAGGACAACACACACAAGAGAGCTGATCCACACACCTTGAAGCATATTGTCTTATCAGCAATCCATCTACATAGTGTGGGAGTAGAACCCACAGCCTTCTGCATTAAAAAAAGGGAAGTATGATAAATGTTGTGCTATAAATACTGCTTTTCGATTCTGTAGCACACACACTGATGACCATTTGCTAAACAAAACAGCTGCACATTGAAAACAGAACATGAATAACAGTAAAGTTCTGTTCCCTTGAAGTTCACATTCATTGAAAATACACTGAAATACACATTCGCTGAAAATGAACTGACGCTCACATTTATTGAAAATGCTTTGAAACCCACATTCTTTGAAAATGCATCTGTGTAGTTTTGAACATTTTTCCATTAAACATTGGAACAAAATGTATGACCCAATAAATGACAGAATTACCCATTTCAGATAATTTCAATCAACTCTGATGACTCAGTGTACAGTTTGGTAGCTAGTGTACTGGATTAAGACTTGTGGCCCCTGTAGCTAAGCTACAAGATTTGAGCCTGCAAGTTAATTAACTTACCTGCCCCATCTCTAAGTCATTACACACACACACACACACACACACACACACACACACACACACACACACACACACACACACACACACACACACACACACACACACACACACACACACTACCTGCTGCCAAAACAATCCGTGTTTCCAAAGTACTGCTAAAGCAACAACGTTCCAATAAACTCAGTCCCCAGTTCCAAATTATAAAGTGGTAGCAGTTCCAAAACTCCAACAAGATATAATTGCTCCAATACACAATTTCAGAAATCAAATCTCTTGCCTGTGTTGTACTCATAAGGCAGTAAGATGTAGCACTCAGATGCAACATGGAGAGAGTGCATCCTTAAAGAAAAAGTAGTAGCTAAATGTAAGAATATTTTTATTTGTTTAATTAAAATTGAATGCACTGGTTGTCCCCCTTAGTCATGGGCCCCTCCCAAACCAGCGGGTTCTAGGTAACTGCCTAAGTTATTTATTGATGGGTCCAGGCCTGCATCCTCCAATCCATTACTGATGGAATTACTGGACATTAGCAAGTCAAATGGCTTCATAATTACTTGGTCTAGGGATCTAAACCTCTTTTGCAACATCAACAGCATGGTTTGGAGGGATTGACATATCTCAAAGAGGATACTGCTGCTGTGGAATAGCCTCTCCATCCACATTAAACAAAGTTCCTCCCTGTCCATATTCAAGCATAGCTTAGATCTATGGATGGTAAACAGAAAATGTAACCAAGGACTGCCCCTAGTGAACAAGGCATCCCTTAAATATTTTATCCCTTGCATGGGTCTCCTCAAATTATGTATGGTATGATCCCAGTTATTCAGAGGGGTAAAATATAATTATTGACCATGGGATGGGTAAGCATTCAATCTATAACCAAATTATTTATTTATTTATTTATTTATTTATTTATTTACATTTGTTAACCGGGCTAGTCCAACTGGATGCAAGTCCATTTTCAGTGGAGGCCCGAGGAGAAAAGCTCTGCTATCTACTACATGGTAATAATTTAAAAAAAAATTAACAATGGTTGAAAAATCAAAAGAAGGATATAAGTAACAAATCAGGAGGACAGTAATAACAATTTCAGAAAGTTACAAAAAAGGAGGGATAGAGAGACAAGGAAAAAGTTTAAGTATGGTAAGGGAAGAAAAGGGAGAGAAGAATTTAGTACTTTTTTAAGAAAAGTTAAGAAGAGTGTTATTTGAGAAATACAGTTAACTAGTTAAGATAGTAAACTTTCAGGTCAAAGGGAAAACAAATATTTTAGATTGAAGAAATAGATGTAGGAAAAAGTATGAGAGATGAAGGGGAGAATAGGAGATGTAAGATGAGCTAGCTCAACTAGGATTGATACAAGAGCAAAGCCAGTGTTTAGTAAGAAAGAGTTTTAGTTTAGTCTTAAATAGTGAAGTGGAAGTCTGGACTAAAATGTCAAGAGGAAGTTGGTTCCAGATTTTACCAACTGAGTTGGAGAATATGGAGTCACCTGCTGTATTCTTTGCAAGAGATGTTTGAATCAGTATTTTATTGGAAGAGCGTAAGGTTTTTAAGTTGTTGTAGGGTTTTATAAGGGTGGAGAGCATGGGTATGTTTTCAGGATGGTAAAGAGCTTTGTGGGCAATTGTAAGCTGATAGTACTGTATTAGGTGAGGTAATTCAAGCCATCCTAGGTTGGAGAGGTTCAGGCAGTGATGTGTTTTATATGGAGAGGCAGTGGCAAATCTATGTTGTGGTAGGCTATAGTGAGCTTATTAATGTTATGTTTAGATAGATTAGTATAGATGGGGAGGCATATAGTAGAGTGGAGATAAGATGTGTTTTTGCTATGGTAGTTCTTGCTTCAGGGTTAGGAAAGTTTTGATTCTGTAAAGAGAACCTAGTTTTCTATTGGTTGATTTTATGGTGGAGTTGATGTGAAAATCAAATTTTAGAAGGTTGTCAATTGTAATACCCAATAGTTTGGTAGTTTGGTCAGGAGAGATAAGGGTGCCATTGTTAGATTTAATTGTGAGTTTAATAGAGGGGACAGGTGTGTAGGTAAGAAGAGGAGAAGTTTAGTTTTCTTAGGGTTTAAGAGAAGACAATGGTTAGAGAACCATTGCTCAATAGTAGTAAATGTCTTTGGGTAAGGTAATGCAGGTCATCTTGGTTTGTGGCAGAGCAAATGATGGTGGTGTCAGCCCAGATATTGAATACAAGTAGTTTTAGGTGTGGCAAGATGCAAGTCATTAATAAAGATGGAAAATAAGAGAGGACCTAAGATGGAGCCTTGAGGGACCCCTAAGGTGGTGGGCACAAGTTCAGAGAGATTATTGTTCCATAAAACAGCTTGTTTCCAGTTTTGAAGATATGAGGTGAACCAAGTTAAGGCAAGATTATTGAGAGAGAGTGATTTTAGGCGATGTAAGAGGAGTTGGTGGTTCACCATATCAAAGGCTTTAGACAGGTCTACAAAGAATGCTGATGAAAGAAGATTGCTATTACGGTTAATATTAATGGAGTCAATAAAGGATAGTAAGGCTGTGGTGGTGCTATGGTGAGGACGAAAGCCATGTTGGCAGTTAGCAAGGGGATTATTAGAGAGAAGGTAATTTAGTAACTGTTTGTGGATGCATTTCTCCATAATTTTTGCAATGGGTGATAGTAGTGCTATAGGGCGGTAGTTAGAGTATTCAAATGAGTCACCTCCTTTGAAGAGGGGGATGATGTGTGAGATTTTCCAGAGGGAAGGTACAGTACTTTCTGTTATGGTTCTGTTTATGAGTATAGAGATTGGGTAGGCAACTGCTTTGGCTCCTAGCTGGAGATATTCAGCTGGGAGTTTGTCAGCTGATGGGGTAGAAGCTTTAAAGTAAATTCAGAATATAGGAGGTGGATATGGGTTTAAGTTGCATAAGTGGAGGAGAGAAGCTTGGGTTACCCAATAATGAGGGGTCAGGTGTTTGTTGGTTAGCCAGGTTGAGTATTGTAGATGTAAAGAAGTTATTGAAAGCATTAGCTGTTTGTAAGGGAGAGTCAGGGCAGGAACCAAGTGGATTGGGAGTTTCCACTTTTCCGGGGGAAAGAAGTGTGTTAATAGATCTCCAAAATTTGTGTGGATGGTGGTGGGGGGATTGCTGTAGCTGAGTGAAAAAGTTCTTTTTATCTTTTATAATAGCTTGCTTTGTCATGTTCCTTTTTTGTTTGAAGCTAAGATGGTCACTGGGGTCTTTGGAGGTTCGCCACAGAGACCATGCCTTATTCCTATTACGAATAAGCTGTTTTGTGTTGGTTGTAAGCCATTGGGCTGTCTTATGTTTCATGCGAATAGATCGCATGGGTGCATGTTGATCTAAAATAGTAAGAAAGGTTTATTTTGAGAGCAAAAAGGGAAACTGGCTAGGCTTAAAATGGCTTACAAGGGCAGCTGGCTTAGTACTTCCCTATGAACCTATGAATATATAAAACTGTTGGAGCTTCTATTTTAAGCAGTGTTTTTATTGAAATACTGTCTTCAGTGTGGGACTTTGCAAAATATTTTTTTTCAAACAACTGCCTCTAAACAAGTGGTATGTTCATTATAGGATGTAAGTGAAACAACTTGAAATGATAAACCATGATGTTAAGCCATGAACTATCTCAACAGGACAGTAATGCAAGATAATTTTACTTGAGGTTTTAAGTAAAAGCATGGTCTTGTGTTCTGTCATGTGTTTAATTTGTTTCCAGTACATCTTCATGCGATAACCAACCTTATAAAGAATACTGACTTGTCAGTCTGAGGTGGCCATCTATTAACCACTAACAAATAAGCCAGGTAGGTTTATGGTTTCTAACATTTGTGGAGTAAGCAGCTTCTTTATCCTGAATATGTCTGGCAACTAATAGAAACAAGCCACCATTATCTTTTACTCTCATTCTGGCTTGTCATACTTTGATATAAAAAAGGTAAGGTTTGAGTGAAGAAAGTCACATTTTTTTATGTCTAACTCTGCTTCACCACTGCATGCTGACTGTCATCCCTCCTGTGACCTGACCAGTCCATGCATTCCTTGCTGGATAGAAGTCAGTCACAGAAGACCATTGTACAAACAACAGTTATAGTTTTTACTGGCCTTAATGTACCTCCTCTACACAGCAGCTACACTGCCTGGCTTAGGAGTATATGCATACTTCACGCATGCAACAGCTTCCTGCTATGGCACATTCTCATGTTCTTTGGTGGACCCATCTACTATTATCTGTACTGTAGCAGACCAAGATGCCTTCTTACATGCTAGGGTGGGTGAGCTGGGCTTAACAACTGAATTCTAGTCTTCCTACCAGCCGACCCAGTTCTCAGGGCAACTAGTCCATCCTGGATCACGTATCTCAACTGTAGTCAGGGTTTCATCCTGCATCCACTGAGCTGACTAAAGTAAATGCCAGCGTGAGTTATGTATAATGATATATTCGTAGGTTCATATGTACTTACATTAAGTACGGAAGAAGTAATTCGGGACCTGGGGACCCAAGTTGATAGCAATCTCTCATTTGACAACCACGTGGCCAAAGTGGTTAGAAAAACATTTTATATAGCCCACCTAATCATGAAGGGATTCACATCTAGATCAGGGGAGGTCATCGTGCCTATTTACTCATCCCTCATCAGGCCCATAATTGAGTACAATGCCCCTTTTGGGATGTACCTTACCAGACACCTGCAGCAACTGGAAAGACCCCAAAAGTACCTCACCAAGAGGATCAAAGGGCTCAAACAGATGCCATATGCTGCCCAGTTAAAGAAACTCCAGCTCTACTCAGTGGCATACCGCCTGCTCAGAGGCGATCTGTGCCTGACGTATAAAGCCATGTCCAACACGGAATTAATGGACATGCTGCACCTCAGAAAATCCAAATCCCATCGAGATACGCACTTGAGAGACTTGAACCTCACCACTGAAATAAATAGGACATGCTGGAGGGACAGATTCATAACCCAGAGGCTCCCTTCACTCTGGAATAAAATCCCAGTCCAGGTTAGGCAGAGTCCCTCATTGACTTTCTTCAAGAGGAATCTTGATGAGTGGATGGGAGATAGTAGGTTTACCCTGGGTATCACTTCTGTGTCACTGTTAGACAGAGGCACAGTATACTAACCTCGAAAAAGGGCATAGCAAAATTAATTTAAAATGGGTGGCGAAAGCCAAACACACTCTGGCTAGGCTTATAAATGCCCTAGGGCAGATAGCCTAGTATGAACCTATGAACCTATTAATCTATGAACCTTACTATGCTAATAATCTGTGAGGCTCTTAAGAAGCCTAGTCCCATATTTACATGGTACTTTTTAGCCCATCATTTTGCATATGAATAACCAAGAGATGGGCTGAACAAGGGTATTTTGGGACATTTACATTCCCCCTATCGATAACGGATAGGGTGTTAAACCAGGGGGTGAATTTTTGGTTGCCCATGCATTCATCCAAATTAAATTTGAGTAAAATAACAGAAATACTTTGCTTTATTTGGAGTGGAAGACGGATCCATAGAAGTGGTATTCTCTGTGATACAAACCTATCCATCCAACATGTTTTATTTATTTTGCTAAGGCATCTGAGTTCCCTTGACTGGGTATTTATGATATAACTAGGTTTGCAAATGTGTGATAGGTCTGACAGAATAGGGTTTGTGGAAGCTCTATTTGCAAGGCAGCGGTTGCCTCTGAGTAGCCTGGGAGGGACAATGCTTTGAGATGGTCTTATACAGTTTTTACGATTTAGGCCTTTTTTTAGTGAAAAACTGTGATGAGTGTTTGGATAGGTACTTACCAGAAGTGGTATTATACTCAATGATTGGCCGAGCAAAGTAGAACAATTACATCCCTGGATCTGGACACAATACCTTTAAATATAAGCCATGTATAAAAAAGTAGTTTCCACTTTTTCATTTGATTTTTCAATAGTTTGTTTTATTGTTTATTTATTTTTATAAATGTATATAAATATTTATTTATTTATTTATAAGTCAGTGTAGTACTATGGTTTTTGTATGTGCTAGGTGTTTACTTGTACCAAACACTGTAACATTCTGACATTGCACAGGTTTCATAAACATCTGCCAGTTAAAGGATACTTTGTACTCTGTTAAACTAGTATCTTAAGATTGCCTACAATTTGTATTTATATATTTCTTGAATGAGTGTGAACAATTCTCAAAAGCCAAAATTCCACATCTACACACATGATAAGGTGCAGTGTCACAAATTCCACATCCACACACATAAGGTGCAGTGTCACAAATTCCACATCCACACACATGATGAGGTGCAGTGTCACAAATTCCACATCCACACACATGATGAGGTGTAGTGTCACAAATTCCACATCCGCATACATGATGAGGTGCAGTGTCACAGGACAGAAAGAACTGCTGCAGAGAAGTAAGAAAGCAGTGCAAGGAAACAGACGGTGCCTTACAACCCTACCGATAAAAATAATTAATTGATTGATTGCTTTTGATTGTCAAGCTTATGACCTGCCTGCTCTACCTTAGTAATACATGCTAACCCTAACCCTACCCCTGCTTCTAACCTTAAACTGCATCTTAAAAAAAACCTTCCCATAACACTACCACTATACAAGATAAACACTCACCACACAGTCACACACAGACACACACACACACACACACACACACACACACACACACACACACACACACACACACACACACACACACACACACACACACACACACACACACACACACACACACACACACACACACACACACACACACACACACTCATCTACTGCACACCACACTTAACTGTTTTGATGAAATAAACCCCCCAAAATGTCCATTCGATAAACTGGACGTTCGACCAAAAAACACTGCACTTCTGTCTATCAAGCAAAGAAATTGTTGACCAATTGGAACCTTTATATATACATACATACATTTATATATATATATATATATATATATATATATATATATATATATATATATATATATATATACATACATATACACACACACACACACACACACACACACACACACACACACACACACACACACACTCACACACACACACACGCACACACACACACACACACACACACACACACACACACACACACACACACACACTAACACACCCATATATATTTTTTTTCTGACTGTATTTATGCATGTAAGCAGAGGCTTATTCCATAAAGTCAGAAGGCATTGTATATTGTGTCTCTCCCTTTTACTGCTGTTACTGATATTTACTTTTGGTATTAGGTTCCTCAGTCCAGGGATAGTTGTTCCAGCAGTATGTTCAGGCATGGATTTTCAAAGAGAACTGGGTCAGACACTGCATTATACATCTGACAAGAAGCCATTTCTAAGTAACCTGTAAGAGACAGAAAATAAAGACAATTCTGGGAACCCTTCTGAATGGTTGAAGTTATCAAGCTATCTATTTTGTTTTTCGTAAAGAATGGTATCGTATTCAAGTTGTTTCAGATGGCTTGTTCGAAAGGTGCAAAATACAGCCTTTTATTTAATAATGGGCCAGATCACTGAGACAAAAGTAGAACAGTGATTTCATTGGACTGATTCCAGTGCTACCATTACCTCTTCAAAGAATTTAATCAGATTCAAAAGAAAAGCTCTTTCCTTTACAAACCTATTATATTCCACATGTAACAGAAGTAGGTCCTTTGCATGCCATTCTGATAAGTTTCACTTTGACTTTCTCCATGATATTACATAGAATAATAGTGGTTAGGCTGATGAAACTAAAATTGCTTAGTTCTGACAGTATAGCCATGGTGGGAAGCAGGCCAGTATAATATCTAAAGTACTGCAGCCGTTGATCGGATTTCACAACACTTTAACTTTCTCCAAGTACGATATCAAGGAACCCCAACAATTACCAAATGAATGATGCACATGAAATGGTTCCAAGAAAAATAAGTGTCACGTTCCAACTGGTTAAAAACCATTTTAATATAATGTTACAAAATACAGGTTGAGCGCTTTCATCTGCTGTCCGTAGATTTCATCAGAACAATCATCTTAAGTGTCACTCCCTTTTATGCTAATAAATTCCTGCCCTTATTAAAAACAATAACACTTTAACTTTATCATCATACTTAATTAATATTTAAGATAAATGTATTTGATGTTCATTAGGTTACCAATTCAATATTTCAGTTGCCAAAATCCCCCATAATGACTGCATTTTCAATACTTTTTTATATCATGGAAATTTGTTAAGAGATCCTCATGCTGTACAATTTAGAGCTAAGGGCCATGGGGTGGGGTTGCAGATCTGGGTTGAAGTGCTCCCCAACTTAGAGTGAGGGGAGCCAGATCAGAGAACGGCACCTGAGCCAACTATGGGTCTTTTACAAATGCTGAGACACTGTCATGTATACCACTGTATTTGGTAGAATGAAAGGGCTTATACTCTGGAATTTGTTTCATACATTTTGGACCTTGAAGTCAGGTTTCAGTAACAATTCAGACAGTAACATCATCCAAGGTAGCAGTTGTAACTGCCCATTATATAGATGAACCTTCTGTTATTTAGGAAAGCCACTTTCACCTTTAATTTTTTTTTCTTGTCCATTTTTCATATGTATATTTTTGTTTTGGAATTGAAATGGTTTTAAAAAAAGATTATGGAGGTGGAAAATTTCCAGTTCAATTCTTGTCCAAGAGAGAAATGAAGCCTACTAAGCTAAAGCACTCTGGTTGCATGTCTCATTTCTGGTTTGCAGGTAATGAATCCTCATTTATCACACCATGTTCTTAGTTAATGAATTATTGCCAAATTGTTGTCTTGATATATAGGCACCATATGAAGAAATAGGAGGATGCTGATATGCACATCCATTTTACGTGCCTACAGGGGTGTTCAGCAGTCCCATCATATCCTGTTCCACATTCTGGAATGAAGACCTTTTCACACTCTTCACTCCAGTGTGAACAATAACCATGATTTCTTGTCATCAGTACTTTTAAATCATTTATGTCTAGCTGAGATTACCTTAATTTGGTTCCCAGGTAAAAATACCACTTTTCCTAGCAATGCACAAAGTTGATTGGATTATATGTTTGTTTTATACATAAAGAGTCACTAATTCCTAGGATATTTTGGGGTTACCAATTCATAATGACTGCCCTATCAGCCATCAGATCTGGTTTGGTTTAGTTATAACCCCAGACATTTTATTATTGCAGACTGCCCTATTAACATGACATGGTGATTATGTAAGTGTCATGTATTATGGTCAGTTGCAGCTCTGCGCAGTAAGTTATATGTATGAGGTTCTGGTTTTGTTGCATGTATACGTTCTTGAAGTATAGGTGACTTTTTAGCAGAACCTCTTCTTATATGCTGGTGCATCTGCAGGCCTGTTTGTGTGTGTATGTTTGTGTGTGTCTGTGTGTGAGTGCATATGTGGTCAAAGGATGGGACTGATGTTAAGAGCTTAGGATCAGTAGTGTGGATATACCTAATCCTCTCACAGATATTTAATGTTATATCAAGAAGTAGTGCATTTTCTGTGAATCAAAGGCAGTTGCTACACTGTCTGACATAACTGGTATCTCTCAAGTTTACGAGACACGTCATGATGTTCTTACATACCTGTTCTAAAGAAACATTCTCCTTATACAAAAATATAATTTAATTAAATCTGTACTGCTAGTCAAGGCCTACTTTTAGCTTTGTCAAAGGGCTACTAAAGTGTTACGTTTTATGGTGATGCTTCTTTTAACACATTGTGAATTCTGTTTAATCTCTTTATAACTACTTTGCAGGTCATTACTAAGTGCTGGTAGTAACTGGTTACAGCAGAGAGTTGATTATCTGAATTAATTGGGACCTAGGGTAGTTTGGATAATCAAACTGTTCAGATAATGAAACATATAATTGAACTGGATAAAAAACTTCTAAAATCTTGTTTTTTTTTTTCCTGTACTTAGGGAATGCACTTTTCAATGATTCAGCGATTCCAGTGGACAATAAAGAATATTTTTCACACACGAGAGGGCTACAAGCTCAAAACATGCACAGAAGCAAATGTGTATAATGCTTACATATTCAGACTTTATGAGTTTTCCTAACCAAAAACTTTGGAAGGTTGCATTCAGATAACTGACATTTTGGATAATCAATGTTTGGATAATCGACTCTACTGTAGCTAGAAAGTGTTTATTACTGTGGTAACTGTGGTGTATAATGAGTGGCAAGATAATGTATAAATGCTAGGAAAATTGAAGTTTAATTGTTTTAAGGGGTGGGGTTTCAGAATACAGTCTTGTGTTGGTCACTAGTGGGATCTAATAAGAAAAGACCGGGAATGTTTTGTGAAGTTAAATTTGCATAATAGATGTGCAGCTCAAAAGCCACTGGGCTTAAGAATACAACAAAGGCAGGGCAGGAGAAATCAAACATACTCACAAAGCAGTCATTTCTGGCAGCTCACTCGATGTTTTTCCTCATCCTGAACGAAAATACTAGGTCATAGTCTCTCACCTTTCATAAGTAATTATTCCCTTCTGTCCACATATTGTAATATTTTTTTTTTGTGTCTAACTTGAAATAAACTTAATATGAACTCC
Organism: Protopterus annectens; assembly: GCF_019279795.1. Classification (NCBI taxonomy): domain Eukaryota; kingdom Metazoa; phylum Chordata; order Ceratodontiformes; family Protopteridae; genus Protopterus; species Protopterus annectens. Next base: position 1,107,097,152 of record NC_056730.1, read on the forward strand.
ATCTGCATTTGTAAAAATATCTACACCCTTACATAATAGTATAATAGGTCTGGTATGCCCATTTCACAATAGCCATTCAGGTATTTATCTTAACCTTCCCTTGTAACTTTCAGCTTTTCTTTTTATGTATCAGTTTCACAATGTAGTAATGTAGCTATTAGCAACATAATACTCGCATTTCATTTCATATATATATATATATATATATATATATATATATATATATATATATATATAGTACTTCTGTGTCATATGGTCTGGGGCATGTTTAAAAAATACCCATGGGCCGTCAGACTTGCACAACCTGATTAACAACTGAATTAATAATAAAGACAGATGAATTGGTCATCCAGTCTTACCTCTCAACCTCAAAGTTCAAGAAATCTGGACATAGCCAAAAATAATGGGGGGACCAAGGTCCAGAATCAGAGACAGAATATAAAGACAATTCTGGGAACCCTTCTGAATGGTTGAAGTTATCAAGCTATCTATTTTGTTTTTCATAAAGAATGGTATCGTATTCAAGTTGTTTCAGATGGCTTGTTCGAAAGGTGCAAAATACAGCCTTTTATTTAATAATGGGCCAGATCACTGAGACAAAAGTAGAACAGTGATTTCATTGGACTGATTCCAGTGCTACCATTACCTCTTCAAAGAATTTCATCAGATTCAAAAGAAAAGCTCTTTCCTTTACAAGCCTATTATATTCCACATGTAACAGAAGTAGGTCCTTTGCATGCCATTCTGATAAGTTTCACTTTGACTTTCTCCATGATATTACATAGAATAATACTGGTTAGGCTGATGAAACTAAAATTGTTTAGTTCTGACAGTATAGCCATGGTGGGAAGCAGGCCAGTATAATATCTAAAGTACTGCAGCCGTTGATCGGATTTCTCAACACTTTAACTTTCTCCAAGTACGATATCAAGGAACCCCAACAATTACCAAATGAATGATGCACAAGAAATGGTTCCAAGAAAAATAAGTGTCACGTTCCAACTGGTTAAAAACCATTTTAATATAATGTTACAAAATACAGGCTGAGCGCTTTCATCTACTGTCCGTAGATTTCATCAGAACAATCATCTTAAGTGTCACTCCCTTTTATGCTAATAAATTCCCACCCTTATTAAAAACAATAACACTTTAACTTTATCATCATACTTAATTAATATTTAAGATAAATGTATTTGATGTTCATTAGGTTACCAATTCAATATTTCAGTTGCCAAAATCCCCCATAATGACTGCATTTTCAATACTTTTTTATATCATGGAAATTTGTCAAGAGATCCTCATGCTGTACAATTTAGAGCTGAGGGCCATAGGGTGGGGTTGCAGATCTGGGTTGAAGTGCTCCCCAACTTAGAGTGAGGGGAGCCAGATCAGAGAACGGCACCTGAGCCAACTATGGGTCTTTTACAAATGCTGAGACACTGTCATGTATACCACTGTATTTGGTACAATGAAAGGGCTTATACTCTGGAATTTGTTTCATACATTTTGGACCTTGAAGCCAGGTTTCAGTAACAATTCAGATAGTAACACCATCCAAGGTAGCAGTTGTAACTGCCCATTATATAGATGAACCTTCTGTTATTTAGGAAAGCCACTTTCACCTTTAATTTTTTTTCTTGTCCATTTTTCATATGTTAATTTTTGTTTTGGAATTGAAATGGTTTTAAAAAAAGATTATGGAGGTGGAAAATTTCCAGTTCAATTCTTGTCCAAGAGAGAAATGAAGCTTACTAAGCTAAAGCACTCTGGTTGCATGTCTCATTTCCGGTTTGCAGGTAACGAATCCTCATTTATCACACCATGTTCTTAGTTAATGAATTATTGCCAAATTTTTGTCTTGATATATAGGCACCATATGAAGAAATAGGAGGATGCTGATATGCACATCCATTTTACGTGCCTACAGGGGTGTTCAGCAGTCCCATCATATCCTGTTCCACATTCTGGAATGAAGACCTTTTTACACTCTTCACTCCATTGTGAACAATAACCATAATTTCTTGTCATCAGTACTTTTAAATCATTTATGTCTAGCTGAGATTACCTTAATTTGGTTCCCAGGTAAAAATAACAATTTTCCTAGCAATGCACAAAGTTGATTGGATTATATGTTTGTTTTATACATAAAGAGTCACTAATTCCTAGGATATTTTGGGGTTACCAATTCATAATGACTGCCCTATCAGCCATCAGATCTGGTTTGGTTTAGTTATAACCCTAGACATTTTATTATTGCAGACTGCCCCATTACCATGACATGGTGATTATGTAAGTGTCATGTATTATGGTCAGTTGCAGCTCTGCACAGTAAGTTATATGTATGAGGTTCTGGTTTTGTTGCATGTATACGTTCTTGAAGTATAGGTGACTTTTTAGCAGAACCTCTTCTTATATGCTGGTGCATCTGCAGGCCTGTTTGTGTGTGTATGTTTGTGTGTGTCTGTGTGTGAGTGCATGTGTGGTCAAAGGATGGGACTGATGTTAAGAGCTCAGGCTCAGTAGTGTGGATATACCTAAACCTCTCACAGATATTTAATGTTATATCAAGAAGTAGTGCATTTTCTGTGAATCAAAGGTAGTTGCTACACTGTCTGACATAACTGGTATCTCTCAAGTTTACGAGACACGTCATGATGTTCTTACATACCTGTTCTAAAGAAACATTCTCCTTATACAAAAATATAATTTAATTAAATCTGTACTGCTAGTCAAGGCCTACTTTTAGCTTTGTCAAAGGGCTACTAAAGTGTTACGTTTTATGGTGATGCTTCTTTTAACACATTGTGAATTCTGTTTAATCTCTTTATAACTACTTTGCAGGTCATTACTAAGTGCTGGTAGTAACTGGTTACAGCAGAGAGTTGATTATCTGAACTAATTGGGACCTAGGGTAGTTTGGATAATCAAACTGTTCAGATAATGAAACATATAATTGAACTGGATAAAAAACTTCTAAAATCTTGTTTTTTTTTCTGCACTCAGGGAATGCACTTTTCAATGATTCAGCGATTCCAGTGGACAATAAAGAATATTTTTCACACACGAGAGGGCTACAAGCTCAAAACATGCACAGAAGCAAATGTGTATAATGCTTACATATTCAGACTTTATGAGTTTTCCTAACCAAAAACTTTGGAAGGTTTCATTCAGATAACTGACATTTTGGATAATCAATGTTTGGATAATCGACTCTACTGTAGCTACAAAGTGTTTATTACTGTGGTAACTGTGGTGTATAATGAGTGGCAAGATAATGTATAAATGCTAGGAAAACTGAAGTTTAATTGTTTTAAGGGGTGGGGTTTTAGAATACAGTCTTGTGTTGGTCACTAGTGGGATCTAATAAGAAAAGACCGGGAATGTTTTGTGAAGTTAAATTTGCATAATAGATGTGCAGCTCAAAAGCCACTGGGCTTAAGAATACAACAAAGGCAGGGCAGGAGAAATCAAACATACTCACAAAGCAGTCATTTCTGGCAGCTCACTCGATGTTTTTCCTCATCCTGAACGAAAATACTAGGTCATAGTCTCTCCCATTTCACAAGTAATTACTCCCTTCTGTCCACATATTGTAATATTTTTTTTTGTGTCTAACTTGAAACAAACTTAATATGAACTCCATCTGCATTTGTAAAAATATCTACACCCTTACATAATAGTATAATAGGTCTGGTATGCCCATTTCACAATAGCCATTCAGGTATTTATCTAAACCTTCCCTTGTAACTTTCAGCTTTTCTTTTTATGTATCAGTTTCACAATGTAGTAATGTAGTTAATAGCAACATAATACTCGCATTTCATTTCATATATATATAGTAGTTCTGTGTCATATGGTCTGGGGCATGTCTAAAAAATACCCATGGGCCGTCAGACTTGCACAACCTGATTAACAACTGAATTAATAATAAAGACAGATGAATTGGTCATCCAGTCTTACCTCTCAACCTCAAAGTTCAAGAAATCTGGACATAGCCAAAAATAATGGGGGGACCAAGGTCCAGAATCAGAGACAAATTTTAAATATTGCTCTTACAAACTTAGAAAGTTGCCAGAATAACCGGTTTTCTGAATTGATTTGCCAGAAAAACATTAGTTTTAAGAATAGGCCAAAAATATGAGACAAAAATCTGGACAATCTGTTTTCATCTGGACAGCTAAGAGGGATCCTTCAAATTGCCTGTAGGTGTGCATGTTATGTGTCCACATCTTGCAATATACGCACCCTGCTCAGGATTTTTTCTCACCCTTGCCTGCACTGATCTGCTCCTGCTCCCCCATAACCCAAAATTAGAAAAAGCAGATTATCAGAGGATGAATGACAGTTTAAGTAATTTTAGACATGTATTATCTGTAGTCTTACATGCATACTTTATGACTGCCATAGCCAGTATTTAACTATTTTTGCAGTAAGAGATTAGGGTGGCTAGATTCTGCCTCATTTAATCCTGCTAAGTTACACTTGTTATAAAAAATGCTTTCACAGTATTATGATAAAATCAAAAAAGGGCTTGTTTCATTAGCAATTTCCTCTTTAAAAATGGAAGTATTCCAGTACTGTCGGCATATACAGAAATGTGGACTCTATTTCACTCGACCATAGTTTGGATCACTGAGTTGTAACCAGCCAGAACTGGGTTACTGATTATCTGTAGAGTGACACTGAAACTGAACGAAAACTTCTTTTTCACAGGCAGCCAAGCCTCCCCAACATTGACCCACCTAATTCCTAGGTTGTACTACCTTGAAGGCTTGAAGGAAATGCAGATACCCTGTTTTACAACAAAGCCAATTATTTACTTTGTCAATGTTTCAGTGTTGTTAAAAACAAACTCTGAGCTAATATTATTAGCAATTCAATAACTTGCTACAATTGAAGTCTGAGCCTACACATTCAACTTCACACACATTGGCCATTTGATGACCATTTCAAAAATATAAGCATTATTTATGAACCATACACATTCCCTTTGAACCATTTATCTACCATCTTCTTGAAAATGTCCAAACTTTCTTTTTTTTTTTCTTTATATTTTCACAGGTAACACATTCCAAAGTCTGCGAACCCTGCGAGAAAAGAAAGAATTACATAACATAGACCTTAAAGGGGGTAACACCAGCAAATGAGAATTGTTCCTAGTTCTCACATAACGATGGATAAACTCTACACCTAATATAGCAGCTTATTCCTTGTTGTTGGAACATTTAAACATCATCATTATTAATTCCCCTCCTAGCAACCTGCCACGAACTGAAAACAAGTTCAAAGTTTTTAATCTTTCCATATAACGAGGATACTTTGCTACAGTAATCGGACTTGTAAAAATCTTTGTACTTTCTCTATTTTTTTTTATTTTTGTTTGACTGAAAATACAAAAGGGGATACGATACTCTAGCAATGGTCTTACAGCAGATATATAGAAAATTATTAAAATTCTGACATCTTTACTCTTTTTTCTTCAAGTTGAACAATTACAGTCATTTACTGTTTATATGTAATTGTCAGAGTAAAGTATTCCAATTTGCTTTACACAAATGCTCATTAGTCTGGCAAACCTAGATTAACGACTCTTTAACCTGATCATACTAGCAGGGTCAACCATTCTCATCCATAGACAGTCCCTGCACCCATCAGTTATAGCCCATTGTTGACTGTGTATACCACAGATGTCTAGCTACAGAAAAACTAACTAACCAACCAACAAATTATGAATACAATAATGTATTTCAAGTTTGATTCAACTTTTACAGATGCATGGGAGACAGGATTTTTTAAAAATGTCTATTACCATTGATCCCATGGTATGTTAACACAAGTAGTGTTATTATATTATCTGATTCTATTTTTGGGCCTTTGCCTGCCCTCCTTCCTTTAGGCTTTGTGTATATTTCTTGTGCTAAGAAGCTGAGAGGCATGGACAAGATGATTTGCGATTTGGTGCTATTTACTATGGATACCAGCTAATATATTCCTGCAACAAAAGAGTGTTTTATTTATGTAGCAACAACTGTATTTTCAGTATGAGGAGGAGTAACTCTGGGTCTATATTACATAGTCAAAGTTTACAGAGTGAATGCTCTTAAATCGACCTCAAAATAGCGAAACAACAGAATATCAAATGTCTAGAGCAGCGATTTTCTTTCCCAGGGAAAAAAAATTGCTGCTCAAAAAAAACAAACAAAAAAAAAAAGAAACAACAACCCCCCCCAAATCCACACACAAAGTAAAGTGGGGGGGCTTTGTTCCCCACACCCCCTACTTAAATATACCAACTCCGAGATTGCATCGCTGTTCCAGATGTTAGGGATTCTGTGGTTTCTCTATTTTGCAGTCAATGTAAGAGCATTCGCTCTTTTCAAACTTTGATTATCCGATACAGACCAATTACTCTTAGGTGTATGCTGTAGCCCACAAAGAAGTTCAAAAATGAGCATCTTGATAAATAATAAAGTGGAAGTGCCTCTCCAATCCCACTACTGATCATTGGTTGAATGCTGCAACTGTTCATATGCTGCATTTTGATTTGTAGCTATGTTCATTTGTACATAATGCAGGTTTCAATAATGCAAGTTATTGACCCAAACTGTAACTGACAGTGAAATGTCCAACAGTGGACTCTATAACAGTTCTGATGTATCTACATCATGTGTTACTAATATTTTCAAGTTCCTCCACCTAAATATAGCTATGCCAGTCATTACAGACAGCAGGGAGCTCATAATGACCTATAACAGCACACTAGACTTAGCTGACTATTGTTTTATTTGTTTTTGGTTTGAATAAACATAAAAAAAGAATCAATGCAGTAAAGCAATGTGCAAAGTCTTTGCCAGCATGCAACACTGAATGAGTGAAGCCTTACACTGTCACATACAGAGCGAATGCGACCATGTGAAATGGATATGATCCTTTGTTTTATATCAAGCTAGAGTCAATCAAGTGATAACGGGGCTTGTTATATTAAAGGTGTAACTAGTATCTCTTTTACTGGAGTGCCTCTAGAGTGAGCGTACAGAATAAAGTAAATCAGAAAGACAGATGAGGAGATAAGAAAAGTCAAATGCTTTAAAGGAATACCCAATGCATAATACTACAACTGGGGTAATTATCACAAAGCCAAACAAAAAAAAAAGTAAAAAAGCACAACATTAATTAGTACAGCATCAAAACAGACATAAAACAAAGTGCCTTAGATGCTTCAGTTTAGAATGGCCCACTATTAAAATGCATACATGTGAAAAAACATTGCAACTTATAATGCATCTCGCCTCATTTTAAAGAATTGCAACTGCTAATAATGGTAGTTTTTAATGCCCTTTTGGCTTTTGCCTCACAATAACATAGATATACAAGAAAATCTGTTTAGAGCATGTCACAGAAATGTTTTTTCTCACATATTTACACTATATGTAATGTGCATTTATTTAAATAACATAGTACCTTGTTTGGGTCCAGCTTGCGTTCATCTACCGGAATAGAATCTTTAATGACAACCACAGCATTCTCACCAAAACACTGGCCATAAAATGCCTAAAAGAAGAAAAAAAAAGATGCAAAAGAAGATATTATAATAGAGTCCTTAAAGTAAATAAATATATATAGGACTACCATCAGCATAAATAGAGTCTACTACAGATCACCAAAAAGGAGTCAGGGAAGGAGCTAGTCATTGACTCCTGTTCACCAAAAGCTTCAGTCATGGAAAGTGGATTCTGTTGGTGGGAAGTTTTGTGATGAAATGTGCTGGGAGATCCCCACATGCCTCAAGTCAGGTCATATCATCTTAATGTAGGTGATAGCTTATGTTTTTTTTTTGACGGAAGGATTTGGAGTGGAAGAGTTGGTAGTGTTCCTTGTCTGTTTCCCCTTTGGTCATTCACTATGTTTCCATCTCAAAGTGTACGAAATTCTGTTGGACTTAACTAAGTTAAGCAGATGTAAAGCTTCATTTTCCAAAATGCAGCATTATCTGCCAAAAAAATGCCCAAAGTGTGCCCTTTCTCTACATAATGAGACTGGCACTTAACCAAATGACACTTCATATACTTTTCACAAGAAACAGCATATGAAGATGACTACCATTACTTTTAAAAGCTTAGTAATCTGCAGGTATTAAATAATGATGTTAACCTGTGGCCAGCTGCCTGTAAAACCTTTGATGTACACATAAGCTATTACACCTTTTTTATTTGGCTAATGACAGACGTTAAAAGGGATAGTTGCTTCATCTCTTGATGTGGACCAAGGTGGCGTTACAACAAACTGGTGTAGATTTTCATGCAGCTGCTTTTCCCATTATAAAAGAAATGAAGAATGGTACCCCAACTTACAAATGCTACGGCATTAATCTTACATAAAAAGCACTGTTGACATTTGGTTTGAGGGCAGGTCATACATAACAGAGAAGGAGTTGTGACAACTATATAATATTATTTTATTCATGAGGAACACAGTCTGTTTGTGGTGAAGAGGAACGAAACCCTGATTGTATTTCCAGTGATTAAAATTCAAGTAGAGCAGCAATACTGGGTTCAGCCTGCTGGCGAGGACTGGAACTTAGTGGTAAGTGATGGCTCACACACTACAAAGAGATGATGATGCAAGATGCTGCTTCTTAAATATCAGCTGATGATGAACAATGTGCTACCTTGAAGCATAGAAACAAATGGAGAAGCAGCAGGCTTGCTAAAGAGTACTCTGCACTCTAGCTGGAACACATCCATAGGGAAGTAGTCATTTTTGTTAGGTGCAGCACTCCAAGCTGGCTGGGGTAGAGGTGGGGAGCAGGACATATATATATATATATATATATATATATTTATACATATGTTGTTGTGTCTTTCGACTTATCCCGGTTAGGGGTCACCACAGCGGAACTCCGGTCCGCTAATGTTTGGTACTGGATTTTTACGTGCCCTGACGCACAGCCTTCAACGAAGGCATGCTCATTCACGCATGCTTCCACACAGAAGACGCTCTAGCTGAGAATCGAACAGGACAACATCTTGCTGTGTGGCAACAACGCTACCGCAGTATATATATATATATATATATATATATATATATATATATATATATATAAATTACTGGGGCCTATGTCTTAGCTGGCTGTTTAATATGGATTCCATCCATGAGGCAGTTTGCTCCTTTGCTTAGGGATACCTGCTTACTGAGGGCAAATTTGGGGGGTAGATCAACAGCTAAGAGGTAAAATGCTAAAGGAGGGTGGTGGCTAGTTACAGACACTCAGATCACTAGGCAGGGCCGGCTTTTGGTCAACTGGTGCCCTAGGCAAAAGGGCTCCACAGCACTTGCCCCCCCCACACTACCTGGTGCCCACATCCTGGTCCACCTACACCATCCAGATTACTTTTGACTTCCTTTTTTTCACACTTTGCCTTACTCTTCAATTTTTTGTGCATTCATTCAACACATTTTAAAGAAACCATTTCTTTACTACAAAAAATAAACAAATACATACTTGAAAAGTGCTCCTGCTAGAGTAGCTCCCCAGATGGTCACCTAATTTGCCTATGCTTAAGGCCAGCTATGCCGCTGGGGAGCAACACAAGAAAAATTAATATTTAAATGAGGCAGTACAATTCAGAAATATCAAGACTGCTTGCCAGCACTGTCCAAATAAAAAGTCACTTTGGTTCTTATAATTACGTCCCAAATGCCACAGGGATGTTCATACCCTATTCTATCTCGACCTGAAGATAAATTAAGATATGCTATGCATTTAATGATGATATAAGGAATAAAAGATAACAGATTCACAAAGGCTACTGTTAAGTCATTTCCTGAAATTTTCATTCAACAATGGTATGAGGTTTCATAAATCACACTGACTGTTCCAGATAAAAATCATGAATTGGTGGTGATGGATGTGGTAGTAGGATATTTTACATTGAGACTATATTACATTGTTGAAATCTTCTTTCATTGATGGCTTATTCATCTACCCTATCTATCAAAACTAACTTCAGCGAACATCAACATTTTTTACAAGGTAAGTAATCAACTATGCCCTTTTCCCCACTGTAGTGTGATCTCAGAGTTGGGTATATATAGTTAGGGGGTGTGCAGGGGTGCAGCCCCCCACATTGGGGGATGTGGGGGTGAGGTCCCCCACTTGGGTGGGTTTGATTTAGTGCAATGTATGTTTCATATGTATATCATTTTGATGTTCGCTGAAGTTACTTTCTCACCATGGAATGGTTGTGGTACTGAAGCAGGAGGGGCTTTAGTATCGACTCTCATTCCAGAGCATTTAAGGAACAAACACAGCTCATAGCTCCAGCTGATTTATTTGAAACTTCCTGCCCTGATCCAAGAAGTTGTTAACTAAGGCTTGTCAATCCACTGATGGTGCATGTATAGTCAGAACCTGTGATGAATTCTGCTGCAGGAAGAAAAGGCTCTTATTGAGACGGTGAGGATGGTTTACCACCCCACAGCCCAGTGACATGGGCCTGAAACCATAAGTAAATCCACGAATAAGTGATCCTTTTGTAATAACTAACATTTCATATTCCACTGAGACACTCACGTCCTTATGTGGGCGTAAGGCCCAATGAAGATCGCTGGCACTATTAAGCCAAGAAGATGCACAAAGGCCAGGTCCTGGACTCACTGGTGCATCTTCACAAAGGTTACTGAAGTTGAATCTTCATACCAGCTACTGAGGTCATGACCACCTGAACTCTCTTTGTGGACAGGAATGACTGACACTGCAGAGTGTCCATGTCTGCCAGATGAGGGCGATCCTCTGAAATGATCTTAGAGAAGACTGCTGTAAGTTTCTGAAGAGTTCCAGGGCCTGCAAACCTGGGTGTGTATAAACCAAGAACACTACCAGAAAGTTTCTTAAAGTGGCCATCATCAGCTGTTCATCCAGTTATAAGAGCACATGCAGTTCCTTCTCCCGCAAGGCCGCCTCTATAATGCTTAGGATGTTGCCATACTTAATAGGTGGAATGGAAAGATCAATATGCAACATTGTATTCTTAAGGTTTTAACTCCTCAAAGCAAGCTGAAAGAATCTGTTGTGCCACAACATGGCCATCATTCCACGTGACACCAACCAGGTGTCTGAAAAAGCAGGCAGCATGACCCCACACACAGTCACCAACCTGAGCATGATGCACCATATGGATGTGCTCACTGGAATTGCTGAGATCCAGATGTAGGATGGTCAAGGGTATGCACCAGGCATTTAAAAGGTGGACAGGAATGTTCTGACCCCTTCAGACATACCTCTTAAGGCAGTAGCCAGAGACAGTAGCTTCACTATCCTCCCATCCCCATTACCACCCACCCACCCCATATCATTACATTTATACATTCTAAGGCCAATCCCACACAACATTCAACCAATTAGAGAAAACCTCTAATGAGCTATCAGAGCTAACACCATAACACGCTACTATTTCTCTCAAGCCCAAGTGCAATTAAAGTATTAGGCATCTAAATTAGAATATTGCTAAGCAATCTTACGCACTTTACCACATCCATTTCTCTGACTTCAGTACATGCAGTACAACCTACCATCTTCATAATACAGTACACACCTCACATCTTGCATATTAATTAAATTACACCTCACTCTTTGTCTCATTTTGGTGACATTCAAACCTATTTAGCAAATTAACCAACCCACTTAATTCACCCCTACCTTCAATTCACTGTTAATTTCCTTCTTTACTGGTGGCATCTAAGTCTAGGTGAAAGCTAGACAAACCCCACCACACTCTCACTCAAAATATAGGTTGCAACTAGCAATTCTTTGTTACCCTTTTTCTTAACAAGTGGCATCCATGTCTAGGTGGCAACTGGATTAACTCTACCACACTCTTTCCTCTCATTCTCAGTACTGGGTGCAAATGGCTATGTACAGCTAGACCAGTTTTACTCTCTCTCTCTACCATATTGAACAGGTAGCATATAAACCAGACAACCTTTCTACCTTTTGCCCATTATTGGTGGCAACTATAATTTCCTTAGTACTGATGGCATCTAAGTATAGAAAGTAAATAGGCCAATTTGTCTAGTTGGCAGACTGACCAACCCACCACACACTCTTATTTACACTACTGGTGGTAGCTTAGACTAGCTGGTGGATAAAATAGCCTACCTCCCTTGCATCTATTCTCTCCTAATTGCGGAAACTAAGTCTAGGTGTCATATAGTCTAGGCACACTCTATTCTAACTTCTTCACCTTATAGGCTTGACACCCAAATGACTATCCCATCCTACCTGCAATACTTTATTGCACTGTTTCCACTTCCTATAATTCTCCCAGCACTGCCAATATGACACCGACACAACTCCTCAAAATAATCTAGCTCTTAACTTCCTGTATTATACTCATCCTGCAGCTCAGATTCACTTCCACAAAAATATACCTTCCAACCTTTATTTAGGCAAAGCAAGCCACGGTCTCTACCCCATTTCACCATATACCCTCAATAATGACTGCACACCACTACTACTTTTTATCAGTAAATAAAAAATATTATTCATACTTATCTCCTAGAAAACTCAGTGTCCCCTTCAGATAAGTTCAAAGTATCCCCTTCAGATAAGTTCAAAGAACTATTAGCAAAGTTGTACTATCTATTCTATAAACTATTCTGCTCTGGTGACATACAACTCACCCTGGACCTAGCTCACAAACTCTACTAATTCCATCCTCTAGTAAATGTATTCATACTACCAGACACCTGAGAATCACTTGCATTACTCCATGCAGCATCAATAACAAATGGATAAAGGTAGAAAGCTGGATCACTCAAGAAGATCCACATACTACCGACATACCTGAAATCTGAATCAACAATGAATTCTGCCCCCAACTCCATCCATACAAATTACCATATTACCATCGACAACAGACCAATCAGTAAAAGTGATTGTGCTCATCCTTACAAATTACTGAAACCAAGACTTCCCAGACAACTGATGATATAGTCCTCATACTGGATCAATGCCCATATCATCCTGGGAGGTCATACACATTGTCATACACATTTACACATAGACTCCTTTTATAGCCCCTTACCTCTTCCATGCCAATTTTACAGTAAACATTATGTAATATGTTCTCCCAAGGTTTCTCCAAAAACTGTACTACATGAGGTGACTGCAACATAAATGCATCAGGACCAGGCAGAACACAACCCAACAAATGTTACAGACCAGTCTTCCTGATTAGTTGCTACAGCAACCCACCAGGCCCAGCAATCAAACAGGGAAGCACTCTACCATGGAAATTATAATTTCAAATATAAAACGCAGAGACATTAATATTGAAATACAGCCCAATTCTATCAGTGACCACTGCCCCATTCTATTCTATTAGACACTCAAAACTATGAAGGATCTTCTAGAAATAATTAATAGCAGATCCTCCCCACCAAATGCAAAACATACACCCATCGATACACACTCACTGATGGGTGTGAGAGCAGAAGCGCCCTTGGCTGACAGACAGTATTAACAAAAATCATTGAAAAGCGAGGCCACACAGAAATTATGGAAATCTAATTCCAACAATGCTCGATTACACCTACCTAGAACTTAGAAATGTCACTAGAATAGGCAAATTGGTACCAAGGCCCTCCACCTTTGAAACAGACAGCATATCTTCTCTTTCCAACCTAAAGCATTCTGGAAGGAAATAAAAAAATCTAATGGGTCAGATCACAGATGTAGAATAGTGTGTGTTATACGTTTAAGAAGCATTTCAAGGTCATCACGTGCATATAAATAGCAAGCATGTGCTAGATTCAGTGCCATTTTGAGAATGCAGCTAGAGAGTGAGCACGTATGAGTGTAATAGCTAGTTCGTTTATAGGTTTATCAAAGCTAAAAGTTTCCACAGGTACCACCAAGGATCGCAAACCAGCTATTATAGTTTGAAAACACAGCTTTACTAAAAAAAAAACAAAAAACACATACACTACTGGTATTAACGTCTCCTGTCTAATACGCTTTCATTTAAAAGTTACTTCATCAGATGCGGACTGACTTATGAAACATTCCCTTTATGCTTCCTCTATTCAATGAATTAATTAATTAACCAATGAAGTTAAAGGAATAATTATTAATTAATTAATACAGAGTATTTTGAGTGTAAAGTGACTATGTGTATATATAGTTTTCAAAGTGAAAAGTGAACATAAAGCCATACTAAGAACCTCTACCTAAAATTGATATCTTATGTTAAAACGTTCATAAATTAATATAAAAATCCTATGCTTAAGTCTTTTAAAACTTCAAAAAAAAAATACATACAATTATAAATAATAGACTTAAGCCTCCCTCTAGTGTCCACTCTAATAATTACACTCTGAACTCATAAAGATAAATACAGCCAAACATAAACTTTGTGATTTGGCATTGACATCAATATACAAATGAATATACTCATATTAAAAACCATTTCAATCCTAAAATTCTGTTTAAAATATATAAATACATATTATAAAAGTTATAAAAATTAAATACACATTGCAAAAACCTAACAAAACATTTTCTTCTATTAAAAGCATCATTAAAGTTTGGCTGCCCTTAGTTTAAGCACAGGGGCAATTGAGATGTAGTCGTTAAGACTAGGAAATGTATTTGCTTGAAGGGTGATCTGCCACCATAACTCTTTATATTCTATTGTTTCCTCCCATAGGCCACCCCTTCCATCCATTTTTACTTGTTCTATAACAAAGAACTTGTAATAAGCATTACTACACGTTTGTTTATGCTTAAATAAAGCATTGGTGTCTTTGTGAGTCTGGATTTCATACATATGTTTGTATACTCTTCTTCGAAGTTTACGTTCTGTCTTGCCAATATAAAATGCTTGGCAACCCTGACATATGACTAAATAGACCAAGCCACTGGAATCACAATTACTATATTCCTTACTCATAATAGCTGTGTTCCTACTTTCCAAGGAGACACTCTCCTTGTTTGCTATATAGCTGCATTGGGCACAGTGGTCACACTTAAAAGTTCCTTTCCTTTTCTTTGTTGTACTGTTCTGTCCTATTTCTTTCTCTAATAAATTTTTCAAACTCAATGAATTTCTAAAGACCACTTTTAATTCTTTCTTAGGTCTCTTTTCGAGATCTGTTAAGTGCAACAAATCTATTCCATTCAGTATTTAATATAGACCTGATCAGATTAGAACTTCCATTTCTGTATATATCCTGTTTAGCCTGGTTCTCATTCTCTTGGTTGTCAAGACTAATACCTAAAATAGGCCTGAATTTATCCACTCGCCTTTCACATGCCTCTTTTTCTACCTGATCTATCAACCAAGTAGGATATTCCCTAGCTGTAAAGAACTGCCTTAGTAAACCCATTTCTTTAAAAAATCCTTAAGCATAGGATTTTTATATTAATTTATGAATGTTTTAACATAAGATATCAACTTTTAGGTACAGGTTATTAGACAGTATGGTTTTCAATAAGTAAAATGGTTTTATGTTCACTTTGAAAAACGTATATGCACATAGTCACTTTACACTCACAATACCCTGTATTAATTAATTAATAATTATTCCTTTAACTTCATTGGTTAATCAATTAATTTATTGAGTACAGGAAGCATAAAGGGATTCTTTCATAAGTCAGTCTACATCTGATGAAGTAACTTTTAAACGAAAACATATTAGACAGGAGACGTTAGTGCCAGTAGTGTATGTGTTTTTTGTTTTTTATTAAAGCTGTGTTTTCAAACTACAATAGCTGGTTTGCGATCCTTGGTGGTACCTGTGGATACTTTTGGAAGTGAGTTTTGGTGCCTTGGTGAGCATTTCATTTATCTAAGTAAAGTTATTAAGCCTCAATCCTGATGTGTTTGTACATAATAAAGCTGCTTGAACAGAACCCATGAAGGCTTGTCTATATATATCCTGAATTGATGAGTGATATGGTGTCATAACCGGGATTCCAGAGACTGCTTTTCAGAGCTATGAGGTGCAGAGTTAGCAGTGAAGGTAAACTAAGAGAACCAATCACAAAAAAGGGCCAAAAATAAACCAAAGGGAATGAAAATTTGCACAAATGATTTATTTTATAAGAAAGATAAAACAGAGCATTACAAAGGCAGAACCCACATTAATAAACAAGCAAGATTAACAAAAGGTTTATTAAATAAATGAAATGTTTAAAATTAGATATTTGATAAAATGATTATCAGAAAAGCACATAAGGGGTTCAGAACTGCAAAACGAGTATGTTTAAAGTAACACGAGCAGAAGAAAAGTACAATGGGCATGAAAAAGATTAAAAGTGCAAAGCGAATGTAATAAGGGCAAAAAGGGCACATTATGCATAAGTAAAGCAAGGCGACTGCATGTTTTTTGGCAAAGTACTGTGTTTTGGCATAACTACTACTTTGCATTGTATTCGGGGCATAACTAGAGTTATTTGAAGTATCTCAAAGTGTGTAAAAGTGCTTACAGTGTGTGCTTATTACTGTGCATTTATTCCAAAGAGTTTGTGTGCAAAGTGCAACTATTTCAAGAAGTACAGTCAAAATACAGACATTTTGAAAAGTTTCTTGTGCTGGGTGTGTCTATTTACCAAGTGCCACCATTACAGAGTGTTTTTTGAACTGTAAAGATTTACTTAGCAAAGTACAGCCATTTTGGGAAAGTTTCACTGTGCTGTCTTCAGTTCATTTGCAAACTGCAATTACTTTGAAATATTTCTTACACTGAGCTTCTTCTGCCCTGTTTATTCGCACAGTGCAGTTATTTTGAAATGTTTCTTACACTGATAAGAGGTGATTTCTTACAGTACAGTGATTTCAAGAGTATTCTTGTGCTCAAGAGACTCATTTCGCAAAGTTCAGTTATTCAGAGGATTGTTGTGCTATTAGGCATAATTACAAATAATGGCATAAATTTCTGGCATATCTATGTGTGTGTGTGTGTGTGTGTGTGTGTGTGTGTGTGTGTGTGTGTGTGTGTGTGTCCATGCATACTTGCAAAAGCCTTCACTGGTATGTGTTAATATGACAGATGGATTTTGAAAACCACCACCACTTGTATTTGATCAGAATGTTGCAGAGAATTGGAGAATATTTGAGCAAGAATAAGATATTTTTATATAAGCAGCTTATTCTGACAAAGATACATGCACCAGGGCATTCATTTTGCTAAACCTAGCTGGGTCAGAAGCCATTTAAAGAGAGCATTCATTTGTGTATGCACCAGCAGTATAAGAGTGAGAGGGTGAAAACCATCATATTGCTGTACAGGCTAAATCAAGGGGAGACACTGAGTGTTTGAAATGCAAATTCAGGGAAATGTGTAACCCCTAGACAAATATTACATTAGAGAGGCATTTGTTTTACACAAGAGATCAGAAACCAGGGGAAACTTTTGCAGCTTATATTGCTGACCTGAGAAACAAAGCTAAAATGTGTCGGTTTTTCATGACTTAAAAGATGAGTTGATAAAGGACAGGTTTGTGTGTTTTATTAATAGTGCTGTAGTGAGAAAGATTTTGCTTTGTGACAGTGATTTAACACTGAGCAAAGCTATTGAGATTTGTTAAACCCATGAAGTTACAGAAAGGCACACAAGTATACTTGCAAGTGATAAAAGCATGGTTTCAGCCGGCTCCAGAACAACTGTAGACAGCATGCAACATGTGGCTAGCAGAAGCAGGCCTAAGCACATGGCACCTGCCAGCTCTGCAGGCTCCCCAGGTAAAACCCATAGTTTCCAGCAAGTTCTAAGAAAAGGACATGCTCTGTGCAGTACAAGGTTGAGTCAACAAAATCCAAATCCAGCTTTATTCGTACCTGTCACAATTGTGGTGCCAGTCATGAGACTAAAAGAGAAAAATGCTTAGCATTTGGTCAGCAATGCCACAAGTGTAAAAAATGGAAGCATTTTCAAATGTTTTTCAGATCAAGTAAACCCCACACAGTTGTAAACAAGGGTCACTTAAAAAAGCAAGTTGATCATATAGAGAGCTACAATTCTACGTTCTATGTAGATGGTGCATCAGTAATTGGTGAAAAGTTTGATGTAGTAAATTAATTTGTTGGCAAAGAATTAAGTGTTTTGTATTGTCCAGATCAATGGAAAATCCACCGAGCTCAAAGTGTAATGTTATGTCAGCAGACACATTTGCTAAGGTGAAAACTGGTGAACAATTCAGTGTGGCTAGTTGTGTGAAACTTGTTGCTTAGGGAGGTGAAGAAATTCAAACCAAAGGCTCAGTAGTGCTTTCATATTATTTGGCTAGGAACTGTTACAGCTTACTATTTTATGCAGTCCGAAGACCTGTGCAATCACTGTTGCGTTTCAGAGACAGTTTGAGAATGAATTTGCTAAAGTTCATCATACTCTGAGCTTTGGCCAGCTAAGGCCGACATGCAATCAATTGGACGTATAAGTGAATTTAAGTAAATCTTTATCTGCACTTTTTTTTCAAATAATACAGCATTTAAATTGATTTATTTGTGTTGCACTGAATACTATCTAGCTGGAATTTGTGTCTCTGTTTTTTCAGTTAATGCTTGTTAGAATTTAGTGCTTGTTAGAATTGCTGCATAGCCGGTGATAAGTGGGGGTAGTTCACTTCATTGATATTCGGTTTCTGCCTTATATAAGTTGTACATTTTGGATTATTTTCTGCTTAAACTCTGAGTTTTGGCCAGCTAAGACCTACATGCAATCAACTGGACGTATAAATGAATTTAAGTAAATCTTTATCTGCACTTTTTTCAAATAATACAGCATTTAAATTGATTTATTTGTGTTGCATTGAATACTATCTAGCTGGAAGTTGTGGCTCTATTTTTTCAGTTAATGCTTGTTAGAATTTAGTGCTTGTTAGAATTCCTGCTTAGCCAGTGATAAGTGGGGGTAGTTTCACTTCATTGATATTCAGTTTCTGCCTTATATAAGTGGTATATTTTGGATTATTTTCTGCTTAAACTCTGAGCTTTGGCCAGCTAAGACCTGCATGCAATCAACTGGACGTATAAGTGAATTTAAGTAAATCTTTATCTGCACTTTTTTCAAATAATACAGCATTTAAATTGATTTATTTGTGTTGCATTGAATACTATCTAGCTGGAAGTTGTGGCTCTGTTTTTTCAGTTAATGCTTGTTAGAATTTAGTGCTCATTAGAATTCCTGCATAGCCAGTGATAAGTGGGGGTATTTCACTTCATTGATATTCGGCTTCTGCCTTATATAAGTGGTACATTTTGGATTATTTTCTGCTTAAACTCTGAGCTTTGGCCAGCTAAGACCTACATGCAATTAACTGGATGTATAAGTGAATTTAAGTAAATGTTTATCTGCACTTTTTTCAAATAATACAGTATTTAAACTGATTTACTTATGTTGCATTGGATACTATCTAGCTGGAAGTTGTGGCTCTGTTTTTTCAGTTAGTTTCCCACCCACCCTACCTGCTTTTGTTTTGGTGTTCATCTTGGTGGCTTTGAAACTGCCCGCCCCTCTTGTAAATTTGTATTTGGATACTCCTCCTGGGCCCATTTCATTTGCTCACTGAAAGAAAAAAAAATTGCACTTTATTTGCTTTTACTGTATTTGTGTTTCTTCCTACTTTATTACTTTATTTTGCTTTTTTGCTTTTGCGTCATCTTTAAAGTACTCAATTGTATTTAATACTGCTTGGTGTAACTATCATTCTAAGCCTTTTGGTTTAAGCACTTGGGATTCAGACCAGTTGTTTTACATTAAGAAGGTTTGTGGTCTGCACTGTTGTGGTAGGACAGGTAGCTTACATCCTTCTAAGTTGGGAACTGCTGATTGAAGGCTCAGTGTCTGTTATTCTAAAAGTGTATTACTTCTGGTTTAAGCACTTGGGCTTCAGGCCAGTTATTTTACATTAAGGAGGTTCGTGGTCTGCACTCTTGTGGGAGGAGAGGCTGGACTCTGCCCTTCTGAGCTGGGAATTTCTGGTTAAAGGCTTATAGTGTCTGCATATTTGAACTGTTTCTTACTGAAATTGGTGCGCCTTGTTTGCTATAGCATAGACTAGATCCAGGCCTGATGAATATAGCTTTGTTTGTATAACTTGAGCACTAATCCAGGCCTTCTTTTTTGGAGAAGGTTCCCCTGCACCCCAGTGGCAGGAGTGTGCAGTTAGAACTTGTCTGATTGAAGACTACAGGAACAGGGCTCAGTTTTGAGATTTGTTTACTGGTTAATTGGGTAATTTGTTTAAAAGCCTTTTCTGATTGCTTGTAGTCAACTAAAGCTGTTTTAAGTGTATTTATTTACTGTTTGTAGTTGTTTAAAGCTGTTTTAAGTATATTTTTTACTGTTTTTGCCTTATCTTTTTTAAAAAAATTCCTTGTTTCCCACCTTTCTAAGCTGTTTTCAGTCTAGTGCTGAATTCAGGGCTGTGTTACAATTTTCTGAGTTGCCCATACCTTACTTGGATAGAAGGAGGTTTCTCTGTTCACCTGTGAGAGAGGGAGCTTTGAGCAGTCATCTGTCCCTGGAGGAGTGGTTCCAACCCAGAAGTTAGTAGTTTATAGGCCATTTTGGGCTAATTTCTATCTCCTTCATTTCCCTGCTGTAAAAAACATGTTTGCCCGGTTTTGCACGTCTGGGCAGCGCCGGTTAGCTAGGGTTAAATTTATCCCGGCTCCACCAAGTCTCCTCTTCAATTTTTCCCTTGAATGTAGTCTAACTCTCAACCTAAGCACTTAAAAAGCATTCTACAGTCCAGCACTTGCTCAGACCTAATAGCAAGCACTAATATAAACTGACACTTGATTGCCCAGCAGGGCAAGGCTCATTATTCACCCCTCACCAACCAAGTGACTAAGCAGCTCACCCTACTATTCAGGCATGACCAAAGGGCAATTTCAGGTATACTCTCCAGTCCAGCTGGTGAACCCGGGTATCCTGAGGCAATGTTACAACTGCCCCATGTACACAGCAACCCTCTCCTACCACAAAACATTAACATATGCGAGAAATGCAATTATATAGCTAAATTGGAGGCTAAGCTCTCTCCATCCAAGACTGGAACAGGCAGTCATGAGGAGAAGGTTAACACTTGCACCACACCTCCAGCCTCACATAGACATTCTAAACCAGCACTGGCAAAAAATACACATAAATACATGAAATCATACTCGGAGGCTCTAAATACAAACCTGCAAAAGCATCAGAGACCTCCAAAGCAGACACCCAAAAAACCTGCACCTCCCGTCACAAACTAGACAACACATAAAGCACAAAATCAGTGTGCCGCACAATCACAGCCCTTAAGGTGAAATAACATACCTAACACACTAGTGATAGGTGACTCTATAGTCAGGCACACTGACATCCCACTCACTAGGCTGGACAAGGAGAAGGTTACTGTTAGCTGCCTGTCGGGAGCCAGAATCCGCCACATAACACAAGCACTCAGGTCACTCCAGAACAAGTACAAATATGACTCTGACATTGTTCATGTTGGTGTGAATGACCTGAGACGTACCTCCCTGGACTACATGAAAAGAGACATGGAAGAGCTCTCTGATCATGTAGCCCAGGTGGGCATGACCCTGACCCTGAGTAGCATTCTGCCCTCACCAAGAATAATACCACAATATAAAGAAAAAATGATCAATTTCAACAACTGGCTAAGCTTCTGGTGTCATTCAAAGGCGACCCAGTGTCTGTCAGCCTGGGACAACATGCTCGACAAGCCTCATTGCTTCACAAGAGATGGCTTGCATCTGTCACCCCTAGGCTTTCGAATACTGGCCAAGGCTCTTGCTGCCCCCATAGTGTCTTTTTTAGGTAAGGTTCAAAAGTCAAACCCACCTCCGTAAACAGCACAAATAAAAAATGAGGGTTATGCTACTCAATGCTAGGAGTTTAAATCTCAAAATGCACGTGCTCAAAGCACTCCTCAGTATGGAGAACGTCGACATCTGTGCAGTAACTGAAACCTGGTTCAAGGCTCCACAGAGCACCCCAGCACTACCGGGCTACAACTCATACCACGCATTTCGGCCACAGAACATGGACCAAAACACAAAAGGAGGGGGTGTATCCATATTCATCAAGGATACCTACACCTCCAGGTTAGTGGTGCAGCATGATACCTTCGAGATCATCCATGTGCAATTAACATCAGGCAAATCTGCAATGCAAATTGTGGCCTGCTACAGATCTCCCTCCATTACCCAGGACCACCACTCCACCTTTCTGAAAACTCTGGAAAACATGAAGGTCCTACCGAATACCCTAATATTGGGCAATTTCAATTACCCTACCATTAACTGGGAAAACTACTCAAGTACAAACTCCCAGGTCCAGCGCTTCCTGGAATTTATCAACTCAAATGCCCTGGATCAGTTGGTAAACTCCCCTACCAGAGGTGAAAACATATTGGAGCTGGTTATCACCAACATGGGCGACAGGTGTTCCACACCAGAGGTCAACCCGTCACTGGTTAGATCAGACCATAAACTAATCACTCTGGATGTCCACACTACACTACCACCTCCAACCAAGAAAACCACAGTGAAAAACTTTTCTATAGCAAACTTCACCTTACTTAAGACAGAGGTGGTAAGTTTCACAGCTCCCACGCTAAAGGATAACACTGTCCAAGATGCAGGAACCTTTACAAATGCACTCTATGAGCACCTACAAGGATGCATGGATCATGCCATCCCTGGCAAAACCAAGACTCACTCCCCTAAGAGAAGGAAACTAGCCTGGTGGACCCTGCCATAAACAGGCTATACAATACAAGGAGGAAACTAGTTCAGAAAAAAAGCAAATCCCAAGAAGGAAAGACATCATTGATCAGTATCAGTAAGAAACTAAGGTCCCTCATAAAATCCTCCAAGGCTAACCTTGAAAGAAAAATAGCCAAGGATTCGAAAGATAACCACAAAGCCTTCTTTAGCTATGTCAAGAATCTAAGTGGCAACTCGCAGATATGCTCTGAGCTAGTGCAAAATAGCACAAAATATACAGAAGCCACTGATATTGCCAACATCCTGGCAGATAGATTCAGTGCAAACTTCAGCCCCCTCTCACCCCCAAAAGGGCCCTTAACAATACTGGAAAAGTGTAGTGTCCCGGACATCACAGATGCACAGGTGAAAACAGCCCTTTCAAAAGCCAAAAGCACAGCGTCAATGGTGCCAGATGGTGTCCCAGGCTGCGTCTTGCACAATCTACAGAATTAACTAACCCCCCACCTAAACACACTGTTCAACCTCAGCCTCTCCACAGGCTATGTGCCCATAGAATGGTACACAGCAAAGTTTATTCCACTCCACAAAGGAGGGGCCACAACTGACCCTGGTAACTATCGCCCCATAAGCCTGACTAGCCTAGTCTGCAAGCCTATGGAGCGCATCATCATGGAACTCATTAACAAAGACATTGGAAACCTCCAAACACTTGACCTGACCCAGTTTGGCTTTGTTAAGAGCAGATCATGCCTACTAAACCTGGTTGACTTCTACAAGACAGTCACCAAGGCCATATATGAGGGGAAGGTAGTTCACACAGCCTACCTTGAACTCACCAAGGCTTTTGACACCATTCCCCACTTGGGAATTATAGAAAAACCTCACCAGCCTGAACATAAACCCCTATGTCATGAGATGGGTTGCCAACTGGCTTACAGACAGAACTCACATGGTAAGAATAGCAGGCTCCAGGTCTGACTTTAAACCAGTCACAAGTGGTGTTCCACACGGCTTGGTCCTGGGACCCCTACTGTTCGGCATATACTTCTCAGAAGTACAGGCAAACACAGGAGGACTATGGCTAACCAAGTTCACCGATGACTGCAAACTGGGAGCCATAACTGGCTCGCCAGCTGACACGGACATTCTCCAAAAGGGCCTTACTGAGACGGACACCTGATGTCAAAGTCATGGTCTCAAGCTAAATGCCAAAAAATGCATAGTCATCCCGTTTGGGAAAAACAAAACACCCATGATTTACCACATAGGTGCCAGCCCCCTTAATACAGAAGAGGTAATAAGAGATCTGGGGACCCAGGTAGATAGTAATCTCTCCTTTGACAATCATATTGCCAAAGTGGTTAGGAAATCCTTCTATGTAGCCCATCTAATTACTAAAGGGTTCGCATCTAGAAATAAAGAGGTTATAGTGCCCCTCTACTCATCACTCATCAGACCCATCATAGAGTACAATGTCCCATTTGGGATGTACCTCACAAGACACTTCCAACAGCTGGAAAGACCACAAAAGTACCTCACTAAGAGGATTACTGGTCTCAAGCATATGTCCTATGCAGCCTGACTGGAAAAACTCCCGCTGTACTCAGTGGTATATCGATTATTCAGAGGTGATCTCTGTCTGACTTACAAAGCCATGTCCAACTCAGAATTGATGGACATGCTCCACCTAAAGAAATCCAAGTCACTGCGAGCCACTCGCTCTAGTGAGCTAAACCTTGCCACAACAATAAATAGAACATGCTGGAGGGCTAGATTCCTGTCACAGAGACTCCCCATGCTTTGGAACAAAATTCTTAACTACATTAGGCAGATCCCCTCACTAACACTCTTCAAGAGAAACCTTGACGAGTGGATGGGTAACAGAAAATACACCCCTGGGATCACTTCATTGGCTGTTCTTGACAGAGGCTCAGTTAATTAATCAATGGGGCGGCGAAAGCTGACACACTCTGACTAGGCTTATAAATGCCCTCGGGCAGATAGCCTAGTACCTACCTATGAACCTATATAAACACATATACTAGTTCCAGTTTTACTGAAGCTATTTTCTCAGAGTATGCTGATGTTTTTGATGACAAGTTGGACAAACTTCCAGTTGTGTATTCTATGAAGTTAGACCCAGAGGTCAGTCCAGTGTTCAGACCAGCAAGAAAAGTTCAGATAGCTATGGGGAATAAAATTAAAGCACAGTTGGATAAAATGGTGCAGCAAGGTGTAATTTGTCCAGTCACAGAACCAACTGAATGGGTGTTGTCCATGGTAGCAGCCCACAAAAAAGGCTCAGACGAAATCAGAATATGTATTGACCCAAGAGATTTGAACCAAGCATTAAAGAGACTGCATCATCCACACAGTCAAGGAAGTCACAGCTCTAATACCAAATGCCACTGTCTTGGATGCAAAAAGTTCATTTTGGCAAATGATACTTGACCACAAATCCTCATTACTGACTAATTTCAGTGCCTCATTTCATAGATATAGATTCCTCAGGATGCCATTTGGAATAAATTCTGCAAGTGAAGTCTTTCAGTGTGCAATGCAGCAAATTTTTTTGGGATTATCCTTGTGCCATAATACTAGATAATTTATTGGTTGGAGGCAATGGTGAAGCAGAGCATGAAAGAAACCTGAAAAAGTTCTAGACAGAGCACGTGAAGTGAACTTAAAGTTCAGTCCTCTGAAGTGCAAATTCACACCAGAAGTTAAATATGTAGGTCATTTATTTACTAGCACTGGCTTGTGACCAGACCCGTCCAAACAAGCAGCCATTCTTGGTATGCCAGCAAGCTATTCAGATTGAAAATGATCACCCACCTCTAATCACTATTTTAAAAGAGCTTATGCATTTAGCTCCAGTGAGATTAGATTAGAATGATGCTCAAATTGCAAAAGTACAACTTCAAAATGGTGTATACAAAAGGCAAGCTTCTTTATCTGGCTGTCACCTTATTCAGATCCCATAGAAATACAACGGAACAGCTTCATGCAGAGAATTTTGAGTTTGATGTCATGGAAGTGCATAATTTTTCTACTACAAGACTTGATGAGCTGAGAGATCATACAAAGACTGATCCAGTTTTGCAAAAGCTCAACCACTACATTACTGCTGGATGGCTGTCAAAGGACTCTAGTGTATCACTCGAAGTTCAAACTAACTTATTTTCCTTACAGTGATTAGATGTTGATGGAAGATGACATTATTTTCAAAAGTCCTAAAATTGTTGTTCCTGCTTCCTTACAACATGAATATATCCAGATTTTGCAATGTGGTCACCCAGGTTCTGAATCTACCAAAAGAAAGGCAACAGGACTAGTATTTTGGTCTTCTCTAGTAAAAGACATTGGTAAAGTACTTTCTTCTTGTTCAGTATGCAATAGTACTAAACTGCATTTGCAAAAAGAACCACTTCAGCAAAGCCAAGTTCCTGAACTACTTTGGTCAAGAGTAGCCACTAATATATTTGAGTGGAACAATCAGCATTACTTAGTGTTGGAAGACTCTTATTCAAACTGGTTTGAGATTGATTTACTACCTACTCTAACAAACATTGCTGTTATCATCAAGCTGAAATACCATTTTTCAGTCCATGGTAGTCCACACAAAGTTATTTCTGACAATGGTACCCAATTTACCAGTCAGTTGTTTCAGAAATTTGGAAAAGAATAGGACTTTGTACATGTTACTAGTAGTCCAGCATACCCACAGTCAAATGGAATAGCTGAATGTGCAGTACAGAGTGCAAAGCAATTACTGGAGAAGTCAAAGTGTGATAATAGCGATGCCTTTTTGAATTTACTCAATCACAGAAACATACCCAGTGATGATATACTTGGTTCGCCTGCTCAGAGACTTCTGTCTAGGCAAACCAGAACAACATTGCCTATCAGTTCCAGTTTGTTGAGGCCTAGAGCTAAGAACAACAGGAAAATTAGAAGCCCAACTATTCAGAAAGTGTTCCTTCCAGAAATCCAGCTATGATAAATCAAGCAGATTTCTTCTTCCATTGAAAATAGAGACAGTGAGGGTACAAATAGCTAAAGGTTTCGACCAGACTGGTCAAATAACAGGTATATGTACTGAGCTGAGATCCTACTTTATAGAATCTGAGTGTGTGGAGTACAGGAGAAATTGCAGTCATCTTCCTCCTGTATCAGAATTAATATTGCAGCATTGTTCCTGTGATGCAGACTCTAGATCTCAGAGCAATCCAGACAATGTTCCTGTTGCAGAACGTGTCTTAACTTCTACTTCCATTCCTGATGATGTTCCTGATGTCCCCAAAGTTGAACATTCAGCAGTGAAAGTACCAGTTGCAAGACCTAATTCTAATTTCTATGTCACATGATTTGGTCGTATTTCCAGACCTAGTGTGAAATACACAGCAACCTGGGCATAATTGTCTATATGTATTTAGTTCTATATAATTGCATGACAAAATAATTATTTGTATTGATTGCATGCCAATTAATGTCGTCAATACTGCATGACTCATTTCTCAAAGAGGAAGGATGTAGAATAGTATGTGCTGCACCTTTAAGAATTGTTTCAAGGTCAGCAGATAAATAGCAAGCACATGATAGCTTCAGTGCCATTCTGAGAGTGAAGCCAGAGAGTGAGCATGTATGAGTGTAATAGCTATAGCTAGTCTGTTTATAAGTTTATCTAAGTTAAAGTTATTAAGCCTCAATCCTGATGTGTTTGTACATAATAAAGCTGCTTGAACAGAATCCATGAAGGATTGTCTATTTTATCCTGACTGGACGAGTGACAACAGACACCTCAGACTATCATAATATTAACACCATGCACAGCACCAATCTTCAAAACCAGTTCAAGAATGTCCTACCACCATGCAGGCCATTACTAGCTCCTTCCTGTCTGATAACAACCTCACTGCTAACACCAACACCCACCATACCTCTCATCCTTTTAGGGCAAGAAATATGGACAACACCAAAACTAACGGAGGGACAAGGGCCTAAAATTAGGGACAGATTTTAATAATTGCTCTTAGAAACTTAGAAATTTGCTAGAACAACAGGTTTTGCATTTGAATAAATTTTCTGAAGGATACAAAGCCTGAAACTCAGATAATTATTTTGTTTGTCAATATTTAGTGGCTTAATTTCTCAATGATTTGCCAGAAAAACCACAAATTTTAAGAGGAATCGATAAAAAATATGAGGCAAAAATCTGCACATTTTGCAAAAACGAGGACAATTGTGAGGAAGGTATGACACCCATCCTCAGTTATACCCTCTTGCAGAATACTCTGTCCCTTTTCACTTTACAGCAACCACTGTTAAACAAACCAAGAAGGCCTTACTAAACTTAAATTACTCTAGATCCATGCTAAGCGCACTGCACCCTCCTTCCTCATACTAGCAGCTAACAACATCCCCAAACTCCTCATAATATTTGTAATCTCTCTCTTGCTTCTGGCAATGTCAAGCATTCTGTAATCATACCCCTACCCAATGTATGAAAACCATCAAACCTGTGCCCATTTACCAAAATCTTTGAAAAATTACTGTATAAACAAGTTATTCAACACATAAATTAATATATATTTCTCTGTGACCAACAACACAGCTTTAGAAATTCATTTTGTACCATAAGTGTACTTACTACATTAACTAATACATATATACATAATATAAGTAATGGTCTCATCTCTACAGGTGCATTAATTCACACAACTAAAGCTTTTGAGATGATACACCACAACCTCACCCTCTACAAATTATGCAAATTAAACTATGGTAGCAACACACTACCTAAAAGGAAGAACATTACAAGTTTTTGCAAATAATACACTTTTGACATTGGTACTCTTAACACTGGAGTTCCCTGGGGTTCTATACTAGGGCCTCTACATTTAGTCTACTTTATTAATTATATCTCCACAGAACTTGAAAAACATTAACATGGTCTGAAGAGACGTGGAGTGTCATTTATGCTATTTGTTTGTTGACTGCCTGGCGTGACTGCGAATCAGTTTTTGACTTTATTCTTATAATTAACATGGTTATGTATGCGGAAGACATTACAGCAATAATGGATAACACTAGACTGAGAGTAATTTGTGTCTATAATACAAACATGATTTATGCTCAGTCCAGTGTTCTCCTTTATTGCCAGTTTTTTCACTGGGGGAGTAGTACACTGATCACAGTATAGCAGACCATTTGGAGGCAGGTCTTGTTTCAGTTATTTTTCAGACATTTTTTGTGTTTGCCTCCCAAAACTGCATTTTGTTATTTGCAGCACTGACTACTGCCATAGCTCTTTAACCTCCTGGCTTCAATCTGGGGCTGATTTAAATGCTGCTGTCATTTACTTGTGACAGTTGACAGAATGACAGAATGAAAATTAACTCATATTTTGTGCAGACGTCTGGGAGTCAAATGAGTTCAGAAACTGTACACCAATGAAACACAACTTTTTATGAGGCAAAAATTGGAGACGATTCAGAGTCATGACTTGGTATTTAGAGTTAAGATGACGTGTCTTTGTAACTGCAATTACGTAACAATTACTTGTGGATAATCTTCACGGCATTCACACAGCATTGTGCATTTCTTGCATTAAAATGGAGGAGATAAGAGAGAACAGTGGACTGAGAAATGCAGTGTCTGAGATTGTGATTTAAAAATGTTACAACAGCAGCACACGTGTACAACTACACTTCTGCTGTAACACTTTAACCATCATGAAAAGACACTATTTCAGTCCAATGTTCTCCATTATTAATCCTAGACTCTAGTTTAACTCATCAGACTTGACAGCACAAACTGCAGACAGGCTTCTGCCTGTATGCTAACACTCTTACTGAATGCATCTAAAACTAATGTGATACTTTCTTCCACAGCTAAGAAACATTCTTCTTGTCTACCTACTCTTCTGAATGATGATAAAGGAAAATGTTATACCGAATGCCAGTCAATAAAACACTGTGGTGTAACATTAGACTCGACACTCAGTTTCTCTCTTCTTACCAAAAATATCCCTACTATGTTTCTAACCAAACTGAAACTTTATTACAGTATTTCACATCTCCTAATTCCAACTGCCTGGCTAGCCATTGCCAAAGGCATACTCATACCAAAACTGGAATATGGCCTCCCATTAATCAGCCTACACTCAGCCCAAAATACTCCAAAACTACAAACTATGAAAACAAATATTAAAATTTGCACTGCTGAGAGACAGGCATATGAATCACTGCAACCTGCTAAAAAAAGGTGAATTGGCTCCTATAACAAAGTGCTACCTCTCTCCAAGCTACATTAATCTATAAGATCCTTGAAACTGGTTGCTGCCCTCCACAAAAAAGACTACTTCTAACTAGAGCTGGCACCTACCCCTAAGAAGCTCACAGGATGATGCTCTAACACTATAGACTATAAGGTTCAAAAATGCACTAGGTAAAACAGCTTTCTCAAATACAGAATTAGCCATACAGAATAACCTTCCAAGTGAAGTGAATTATAATCAAATTCTAAAAGCTTTCAAAGCTGCTGTTATAGATAACTTATATAAAATATGAGACAGAGTGTACTTGGTTTCTTGAGCCAGATTAACAGAGTGTAATTTAAGGGTTTCTTGAGCCAGGTTAACAGAGTGTAATTTAAGTAAACCTTTACTGTTCACCAACTATATTACAGCACTAATTGAAAAATTATTAATGATCTATTTTGATTTAATGATGTATTGCTAGTGTGAGTTATTAATGTAATTAATAATGTTCTGGCATTGTTGCTACTAATTATTAGTTTGTTTGTTAATTATGCATTGCTGCTGGGTCAAGACTGAAAAGGGTCAGTAGACCAACTCAACCACAAATTGAAACAAATAAAATAATAACTTCCCCTATAAACAACTTAGTGAGATCACAAGTTATCTTACAATCACCAACACTCACTGAAAAATTAATCCCTGCATCCCCTAGATAGGGTTCTTTGGAATTACCATAACTTTATTTGCATATATTAACTCCACAGTCACATGACAATGACTAAAGGTGAAACTCCCCAATACAGTGTACAGTGAATTCTCAAAAGCAGTGATCCAGATGCTTATATTATAATGATATAATCTGCAAGCTATTATAAATGTAACCACACATGAATTTGAGCAAGTAGCCATCGATCCTAGCCCTCAGCTTCCTTGCTTAAGAATTTTGGACATAAACAAAAGTGATGGAGGGAACAAAAGCTGAATTTTTTGGGTAGGTTTGAAATGATCTGTAGACTGATTGCCTAGTATTTACCTCTGAACCTAAAATCAAGACTAGTTGTAAATATTAAAATTAACATGTTTTGCATCTATGGGAATTTTGTGAACAAAAAGAAGTATGAAACCCTAGTGGCTGGCATTACCAAGTGACTGCAATCTTCAGCGATTAACCAGAAAATCAGAAATGTTATGAGGTACAGGGCAAAAATATAAGGCAAAATCAGGGATGTTCTGGAAATTCAGTGGCAATCGAGAGAGACGAATAGAAGTGCTAAAGGAAATTTACATGTCAGTCACCTACCTTGGAAACCTTTCTACATATCATATGTAATCACAGATAATGACTGGATAAATGATGTACAATTTCAAGCATAGCTGGGGAACTTACTCCAGTTGTTTAGCACTCTTTCTGTAAAGTAATATTACTTTATATCTGCCTATGACTTTTCTCCATGAAATCTGCAAAGTGTGTCTAATTTTGTCATTCATTTTAGTTTTGCCTTCATGTACCAACACCTACCTATCATACAAGTCCAAGTTATGCACCTGTCTCCTTCTTCTACTCTGAAGCACAGACAAACCCAAGCTCTGCATCCTTTTCTTATAATGGTGTCCTTTTAAATGCCTTTTTAAATGTCTTCTGAATCTACTCAATTGATTTAATATCTCTGGTACATTTAAGTCAACTCTAACAGCAGTTTACTGTTGAATTGTTTGCTGTAACTGACACATGTAGTCTTGCTGGTTGTTGTTGTTTGTCTTTTCGGCTTTTCCCGGTTAGGGGTCACCACAGTGGAACTCCAGTCCGCTAATGATAGGCAGTAGATTTTTTATGGTGCCGAATTGCCAGCCCAACGCCCAACTTTCAACGAAGGCACGCCCATTCACGCATGTCTTTCGAACACCACTGAACCTTAATATTTCCACTGGAGGAATGGAAAAACGGGCAACAGTAGTGTCGCAGTGTTCTGTGGATATGATCGCCACTTCCCCGAGAAGACAAGAATTCTTAGCTATACTACCAAGACTCGCCTCCTCAGTACTTCATGTATGCTCCTATACATAACCTTGAGGGAGGACAAAGACAACAAAAACTGTTGCTTTTTTTCCAGGGGAGGGGCCATGCTCTCTTATATATATATATATATATATATATATCAACTGTGAAATTGTATAACAGTTGGAAAAGGACTTAGTCCCAATCCTTGCTGTAGCACGATTGCACACTGTTCCTGAGCAGCTGTGAAGCTAACAAAACTGGCTAAGATTGGGGGCGGAGCCTGAATGGCTAACTGAAAAGCAGCACTTTTTGGAGCTCCATAGATTAGTACTAAATTCAGGAAATTAAATTATCTATTACTAACAAAACTACTACAAATATTTAGTTAATAGTCTAAAGCAACTAAATACAAATTTTGGTGGATTTCTAAAAGAAATTTCCTGTCAAATTACTTAGAAGTCTATACACAGCATCTGAAGAGATGAGCAACCTAAAGAATTCTCATGCTGACTTGACAGTAAAAAAGGAACTACAACTGGCAACTACCACATTATAAGAATTATCAACAAAAATGGATGATTTTAAGATTAATCTACAGAACCTAGAAGAGAACTCACGGAAGCAAACAGAAGTCTTCAAAGAAATACTTCAGCAACACCAGTCAAAGTTAACAAACATTGAAACTTCTTTGACTGACATTGATCAAAGGCTCAAAGAGGAGGAAACACAGCGTTTCTCTTGAAGCAAAATACTTGGTTATCTAACAAACTAGATGATCTTGAAAATAGAGAGAGCAGGTCAAACATCAGGATTTTTGGTTTACCTGAGAAAGCAGAAAGAGGGGACACTATATCTTTCCTAAAGTCTTGGATACCAGAAGTTCTAAATCTTAAAGAAGGTTTTTCCTTTGTAATAGAAAGGGCACATCGTGCTCTGGGGAACAGAACTTCAGCAACAACTTAATCAACATCCATCATACCACCAAGATCAATTATAGTAAAATTCTTATCTTTTATGGACAAAGAACTGGTTGGAGGAAAAGTCCTATAAAATATAACCAGGTGACCTGTGCCCTGACATACAAGGGCATGTCAATTTGATGATTGATGAATATGCTTCACCCAAAAAAAAATAGATCCTCACAACAAACAAGGCGGAGACTTAAAACCTTAAATTAATATTAATAGCTGTGCTGGAGGGACAGATTCATCCAGAGAGAGACTCCTGTGTGGAACAAATCCCAGTACAGTATGAGCAGAGAGCACTGTGGGCCTTTGGCCAAGAGACCAATGGATGGGGATGGATGGGAGATATGGCCCCAGGACCCCCAGGACTACTTTCAGTGACAGAGGCACAGCAAAATAATAAAATAGTTTCTTCGAACACAATATGATTTGACAATGACTACTCCACTAAAGTGCTGGAACAGAGAAAAAGGTAATCAAAACTCTAAAACAGAATAATATTAAAGCTCAAATAGCCTTTCCTGCAAAGATTAAAATAATGCACCTAAGTGAGATGAGAACCTTCAACACTCTGGAAGAAGTCTTGCAGTTCATTCAAAACAATAACACTATAACCATTTCTGAAGATATGGAATGGGCATCCCCATCCCTGAAGAGAACTACTGACAAAAATGGCCGGACTGATGTCAGATAAAAGAAACAGAAAACTGAATCCAAAGTACCAACTTCTATGAAATCTCTCAGAGTGTCAACTGCAACCTAACTATTATAAGCATCTAAATGGTCGCACTACGTATTAATACCTTTAATCTCATACATTTATTCACAACACATATATATATATATATATATATATATATATATATATATATATATATACAAGAAAAGGTGTGTTTCCTATAACTATTTATACATGTCTTATCATCCTATTAAGTTTCTCTTCTTCTCTTTGTTTTAATAAATAAATGTTAAAAATTTCTACTACTTAATATAGCTAATTATTTAATCTAGTATTATCAAAGTTAAATTATTATGTTTTATAACTATGTTTTTCAGCCTACTAGTGTCATGTATATTTAATTAATTAATTTTCCTTTTATTAAAATGCTTATTGTTATTTTCAGTCTGAGTGTCATACAGTACCCCCTTATATAGTAATGAAATGTTCCTCGTAGCTACGAAATGTTCCCATTTTTAAATGAAGAAGCGCTATTGAGATCTGTCAGTTAAAATGAAAGTAACAAGAAGATATTTTCTCATTGCTGATGTGAATGAGGATGTTAAGAAAGAGACTTGTTTTGAGTTGCAGTTATTACATGTAGTAAATTGTCTATAATATAAATCTGGAGTTTACCTTGCTTATCATTTAGTAATGGTAGAGTAAATATATATATGCTTTATCTGATTGGCTTTGATTGTTCCAAACTGGTGTGTGGTTGCCAGTCTAGGTGCGTATAAAACAGTTTTTTTTTCTATTTTTGTTTTTACATTTTAAATATGCTACCTGAATTTCATTCCATGTTAAAATGTTAGATCGATTAGTAACTAACATACTGTGATCGGGAACAGTATAGAATTATTTGAATTAAGTGAAAATGAATGTCCTGTCTTTGGACGATGCATTAGAGTAATGTATGGAAGAGGTGATCTAACGAACTGCAGATACACACAGGCTACACATTAATTTATATTCATTACAGTATTAAAACAGTAACTTCCTTCCCTGGCATAAATGACAATTATTGCATACCTATTTATTTTGACCTTTGTTATATTGCCCACAGCCTATTGCATAATATATACATTGCAGTCAATGATAATTAGCTGGGGTCTTCGCAATGGCCTTAAACAATGTGTATGCTTCTGGAGAGTATTGCCGTAATCATCGCTGTTGGTATTATGGTGAAAAACTTTTTTTTTTTTGCTTCTTGCCTTGGATGCACTGACGAAGAAAGGTTGTACACCAGGGTTATGCCCTATTTCAAATCTTGTCCGGTCTGTCATTGTGTGCTTGCTGCAAGGACTGGGACTATTGTTGCAGCTAGAAAGTAGGGTTTGGGTTTCTTAGATGGCTGCATTACTGAAATAGTTGTTACTTGGAATGGCTTGACGATTGTTCCTATTTTGGGAAGTTGGCTGACAGTGGAGTGATTTTCTGGGCAGGGTTTGTTGAAGTATCTGGTGATCTCTACTTGTCGGGGATAATTGGTGGGATTTCTCTGTGGAATAGAGCCCGGGAACTGTTGAAATTCTGGTGATGTACTGCTTTGCCTTCTGAATTGATAATGAATGGTGTGGTTTTTGTTGGTTGTAGTTGCAGATTATGTGGAACTGATGTACAGTTGTGTTGGGTCAGATTGGAGAAGCACTGTCGGTCGAGTGAACTGGTGTTGTATGAGGTCAGATAGTATGCAGAGAGTAGGGTTAAAGGTGCAATGGACACTATGTGAGCTGACCCTGGTGTCTTTGGGTAAGGGGTGGTGTGCTCCTTGCGAGGGAGAGTGTCAGTGTTTTGAGCCATTTTTTTTTCTTTCTCTTTCTGTTCCGTTTTCACGGCAGTTGTTTGAGCAGGAAATAAGTGCTCATGAAGTTATATAAAAGTCTATTTAGATTGCAGTATGCACAAGCTAGGGAAACAGTTTTCTCCTGTCTTTACAATTGCAGAGTAGTTTAATATTGTCATAACGAGTAGATAAGATTTTGATTGGCTGTTGGTATACTCATACCCTACAGAAGCACATTCACAACACACTTTAGGAAACAAGCTAGATTTCCCTTATCTAGTTATACCCCATACAAGAGAATATACAATTAAATCTGATTGTTGTTTGAACCATATTTTAACAAAATCATTAATAAAGTAAACCAAGCAACTAAAATGATATAAGTACCTGATCAACACATTCATAGAAACTACTACGCTTTACACCACTTACATAATTTAAACATATGCATTTTTTTGACTGCCTTTCTAAAGCATTACTATAACTATTAGTTGAAATATAATACAATTAAGCCTATATTTAGATTATAAGGTATTATACAGTCTCTTTTAAATCTGATGAACAGTTCTTGAAAGCATATGTTTATATATTACAAGATGTGATATTCTTTTTTAATTTATGTTATTGCCTGCAAGCCTTGTGATTATGGATTAAAGTGTCTGCATGTTTAAACAAGTGAATTCATATCCAGTATGGAAAGTTATGTTGATACAATGAGCTGAAAAGTTAATAATTAGTAAATTTCAACTTCATTTGTTTTCTGTGTTTAGATAGTAATGATATACTAAACAATGCCTTCTACAATCAAATGTTTTTAAATCACAATAATAGTTGTCTATTAGACTTCTTGATTATTTACAGTATATATATGGAGCTCAAAGGAATGGGAAAAGGAAGTTAGAGTGATAGTTCACCAGATGTTTCAATCTGTTGGACTAGGAATGCATTTCATTTCATGGTGGGTAGGGATTAATGAGCTAACTACTTTAACGTTAGTATTTATCTTAGTTTTTAAAATGTTCATTATTTTTACCGAGCCTGACGTATACTTATTGAGTACCTTAGTGATAACATGCTTCACTGAGATAATTAATTATGTACTAATCAATAATACATTATAGTTTAAGGAGGGGATGATTTCAGGTAAAGTCAATGACACCTTTAAATATTTCCTCAAAATAATTTGATATGGACCTTTATATATTATCGTTAAACATTAATGGTCTAAATAATCCAAATAAAAGATCTAATTTACTAAGATATCTAAACTTAAATAGATCACAAATAATTTTTTTACAGGAAACACATTTCAAGAGCAATGATAATTTCACATGGAACCCAAGTGAGTTCAAGACCTTAGCATGTTCCAATTTTAAAACAAAGAAGAGGGGGTAATAATTATATGGAGAAACAATTTATTAAATCCTGAAATAATACATAAATATATAAACAATGAGGGCCTTATAGCTATAGTCATTCTGAAGTTTAGTAACAGGTTGTGGACACTAGTAAACCTATACTGGTTTCTAGGTATTGGGATGGGGACAGTCAAAAAGCATTTAGATCAAATTACAAGCATATTTAAAGGTAATTTAATAATAGGGGGGACTTTAATTGTATTACAGATATGTCTGAAACTACTAATAAAAAATCTCCACGTCTAACAACTACTGCAAAATTACTAACAAAATGGACCGAATCCTTACAATTAAAAGATACCTTTAAAGTTATAGATAATAATTCCTTGGTATTCTCCCATCAAGATTATAGATATGGTACCCAAACCAGAATTGATAAGATATACATTTCCCAGTATCTTCAAACAAAAATTCCTTCCTTTACAATAATTACTTGCCCCCTCTCAGATCATAATTCTCTAGTTCTAAAAGTGCAAATAAATTTTAAACCACTTGCTTTTCTTACTAGAATTCCTTCATATATTACAAAAATTAAAGAATTTAAGTAATGATTAGTAAATGAACTCAATTTCTTTGTAGATGTAAACTACAACTCGGAAGCAAATATAGTAATGGTATGGGATTCATTAAAAGCTTATATCTATGGAAAAATGATTGCTTGGTATAAAAATAAAATCAAGGAATGGGAATCAGAACTTCAAGAACTACAAAGGAATCACACATTATTTAAATCTAAAAAAAAATCTCCTAATTTATTAGAGATAAGAAGACAATAGAAGACTTAAATAAAAGATATACTGAAATCTTAAATCACAAAACTAATTTAGCCATGGAGAGGTTAAAAATAAATTCTTATGCCTCTTCTCCAAAACACTAACATAACTTATCTGTTACAGTAAAAATGCAATCTAAAGCTAATACTATTGTTAATATACTACATAAAGAAAAAGGTAAGAAAGTTTCATAAACAGGAGATATTCTAGATGCTTTCAAGTGTCATTTCAAAAATCATTTTAAAAATAACAATAATTTGCTAGAATATCCCCTTTTAGAAAATGTGTTTTCAAATATTAAACCAATCTCTGAAAGTTTACAAAATGAATTACAAAAGTCCATTACGCACAAAGAAGTCATAGATACAATCAAAGAAAGTAAAACTAGTAAATCTCCTGGAATGGATGGCTTAATAACAGAAATTTACAAACTATTCCCCCAAAATATAACTTCATTACTACATAAAACATTTATTGAAATTCAAACTCATGCATTAATTCCTCCTTCATGGAGATGCTCCTTAATCATACCCATTTTAAAAGAAAACAAGGATGATAGTCAATGTAGCTCATATAGGCCAATTTCATTATTAAATAATGATAATAAACTATTTATGTCTATATTAGTTAAAAAAATAGAAAATCATATGAATAAAATTATCAACTATGACCAAACTGGCTTTATTCAAAATAGACATCCACATGATAACATTAAAAGAATACTGACATTAATTGATTATTTAAACAAAGAAAATATAGAAACCTTAATAATTGGACTAGATATTGAGAAAGCTTTCAATTCCTTTAACTGGGATTATTTAATTAAAATCTTAGAAGCTTATAAATTTCCCATCTCCTTCATTACATTTATTAAAAAGGTTTATGAAAACAATTTAACTTATGTTAAATTAGGACCCTTTACCTCAGAAGCTATACAAGTTACGAGAGGTACTAAACAAGGATGTCCTATGTCACCCATTTTATTTGCATTAGCTATAGAATTATTGGCAATATTACTACGAAACAATCCAAAGATAAAAGGAATAAATATATTTGGTCAATATAACTCCAAGATCATGCTCTTTGCTGACGACATACTTCTTACACTATTGAATTCAAAACAAACATTAGTTGAATTAGATAATATGATAAATAAATTTCATAAGATCTCAGGACTCTGATTTAATAAACAAAAGTCTAAATACTTATTATTAAATAAAAAAAGGACTTTCAAATTGATAAGAATCATATCATAGGAGAACATGTCTCAACAATAAAATACTTAGGGTTAGACTTGTGTGAAAATATTCAGTATATATTGAATATTAATTATAGAAGGTTCATAGCTACAATAAATTCTCTAGTGGGTAAATATAATAAGTTATTTATAGTTTTTGAAGATAGATTACAGTTAATTAAAATTATTCTTCTCCCTAAAATTTTGTATGTTGTACAAGCCACTTTGTTAATTCCTGAGAAAACTCACCTTAAGAAAATAACATCAATTTTGCTAAGATTTCTGTGGTTTCCTAAAAGAAACAGAATTGCATATACCCATCACATCAGACAATGGGACCAGGGAGGAATACATTTCCCAGATATTGAATCTTATACAAGAGCAACTTTACTTAAAACGGTGGTTGAATGGATCAATCCAAATTAGATGTCTAATTGGAAATTGTTACATACAACTATAATAATAAATGAAAATAATTTACTTAAAAATTCTACTTTTCTAGATAAGGACAATATATTATGGTATTAATTGGCCTTAAATTATCAATACAATATAACTAAACTAACTAGGACAAATTTAATAAATCATTTATTTGACTATTTTAGGAAATTTATAAACATGAATATGGATTTAAAGCTTTTATTTGCAACATTAATTCCCTTCAGCATTACTAAAAACTTTCCAGATAGAATTCATAGAGATATATTCCTCTCTTGGGAACAGAAAAATCTAATCTGTTGGTTACACTGTCTAAAAAATCAGCAAGTTTGTGATTTACAATATATGATGTCAACTTACAAAGTGAATTCTCATGAATGGCTAATGCTTCAGAATATATTGATGTACTCCAAGGATCTATGTAGGATAACAAATAATTCTTCTTTTTCAAATGCACCAAATTTTATATCCAGACTGTTATATAATAATGAGGAATTGGAAAATGGCACTTCATATTTATATAATCTAATAAAAAAATAAAAACACAACCTAAACCAGCATATGGGCAATATATTACTAAAGGATATATGATTCAGTTAACCTCAGAAAATAAATCTAATTTACTTTTCTCAGTAAAATTAACTTCTTGTTCTCATTATTGGAGAATATTACCTGGAAATTCCTTCATAGATCCTTTTTAACCCCTGATAAAGTTTCAAAAATCAATCCTTCTAATGATGGGTTATGCTGGAGATGTCAACAGTATAATAAAGCTGATTGGTCTCACATTTTCTACGATTGTATAAAAATTAAACCCTTTTGGGAAAGTATTAACAATTTCTTGCAGGTGATTTATACAGATAATTTTGTCATGACCAAGGTTTTGTTATTACTGAATATAACTGATAATGCTTATTCTTCAAATAAGTCTGACCTTCATTTACTTTGGACTATACTAGCTATAGCTAGGAAATGCATAACAAAGAGATGGAATTCTACCACAGCTCCTAGCAAAGAAGATTTCATATGTCTATTGAAGAGGACAGCCTTAATGGAAATAAAAACCAAAGAATTAAGACTGTTTCCTAGGCCATTAACTAAAAACCCTTGGAAAAAAGTACTAACTTTGATTGATACTTTGCAAATGGATCTAACCTCCTCATGAAGCAAGTACTATTTAACTTTAATTAAACTATACCTGTGTAATTTGTTATCACGCAAGTTTTAAAATGTCAGGCTAAATGTAAATTTGCATATAGTTAATAATTATCTAACTTGATTGTAAACCATGATATGTTTTAATTTATTGTTTATTGCAAATTAAAAATAAAAATCATCTGAGTAAAAAAAAAACTGGTTAAGATTAACAGCACTCAACTACAAGACAGCAACAAAATGACATTACCAAATGTATCTATCTATCTATCTATCTATCTATCTATCTATCTATCTATCTATCTATCTATCCATCTATGTCTGTCTGTATCTATCTATCTATCTATCTATCTATCTATCTATCTATCTATCTATCTATCTGTCTGTCTATCTATCCATGTAACTATCTATCTATCTATCTATCTATCTATCTATCTATCTATCTATCTATCTATCTATCTATCTATGTCTGTCTATCTATCTATCTATCTATCTATCTATCTATCTATCTATCTATCTATCTATCTATCTATCTATCTATCTATCTATCTATCTATCTATCTGTCTATTTATCCATGTATCTATCTATCTATCTATCTATCTATCTATCTATCTATCTATCTATCTATCTATCTATATATCTATCTATGTCTGTCTATCTATCGATTTATCTATCTATCTATCTATCTATCTATCTAGCTACTTCTCTAACTATCATATATCTCTATCCTGGTTTATGTTGTATTTTTTGAGATGCATTTGCTTGCTATCTAGTTGCTTTAATATTATTTGCTCAGGATGATGTTCCTCATACTGTGTTTTCTTGTTCATGATTGTATTCATGTGAATGCCAGAGATGTAAAGCTTAATAAAACTTGAGGCCATGAGTAACTGAGAATGAGCAGTCATTCTTTTCCTGCTATAAAAGACTAAATGTTTTAAAAATTGACCCATATGTGGTAAGACAGACAGGAAACTGGCTGAAGTGCAGGACCTAGACAATGTTTTTTCCAGGTGCTTCATCTGAAAGTATGAAATTGACCAGCTGTGGGCTGTTCTTAAGTCACCCTATGATACCTAAACCCACAAGAATTAGCTTTTCCTAGTAAACTCTTGGTGTACTAAAATAGACTAACCAAATACTAAAAAGTATAGTATTATCACTTTTTGTAGACAACCCCTTCTCTCATCATATTGTCTAGATAACATACCTCTATAAAATGACAATGTAATTAGGGACATCAGTGCTTGGGTTAACAGCTCCCTCTTTTTTTGACAATCGTATAACAATGATTGTCAGGAAATCATTTTATTTATCTCACTTAATTGTCAAAGGAATATAATCAAAGTCCAAAGAGGTGATCATTCCCTTATACTCTGCATTGATCAGGCAAGTTATCAACTACAATGTCCCCTTTTGGATGTATCTCACTAAACATGTCAAACAATTAGAAAGAACCCAAATGTTCTTAACCGAAAACATCACATCCTAAAGTCCTTGAGCTGCCAAGAGGGGCTGCAAGCTCTATCCCTTTATTCAGTGTCTCATAGACTTTTAAGATAAGATCTCTGCTTCAGTTACTGTTATTATAGAGCCAATTTTTCTGGACTTCCTGTTTCTCTGCAAGTCTAATACCTCCGCCAACACTAGAACCAGTGACCTAAATCTTCACCAACAGATAAATAAAACAGAGTGAAGGAATAGGTTTACAGCCCAGCACCTCCCAAATCTCTGGAATAAACTTTCCCCGAATGCTAAGGAGTGCAACTCACTATCTTCCTTTAGACATAAATTAAATGACTGGATGGGTATCCACAAATTTACTCCAGGACTGACTGGTATGACCCTCTAGGAGAAAGGAAGTACTGCCTGAGGGAGGGTACTAGCAAGGTGAGAATGGTCAGGAGATTCAGTGGCATTGGGAATATCTTTGAATCTATGACTGCTATTTCTCTGAGAGAGCATGACTTCGGTGTAAGAATATATAAATAAGGGGGATGTAGGGGGGGTACAGAGGGCGTGCACTCTGGAGAAATATGTATTAATATTTACACATTGGCATAGATTTGCTGTTCTGCTTGAGTACATGTACCTTGATCTTATAAGTACTTGATTAAATAAATCTGTTTTCTAAATCTTTAGGTTTAATTTTCCAAAACCAAAAGAACATAGAGTGCTAAAACTAAATAAATAAGATCACACTGTACACAAGCACACAGTTCTCCTGGTAAAAGTAATATTCTTGCTTACTGAAATAATTATATTACTCACTCACCCTCCTCTTCTCCTCATAAAAGCCCAGCCTATTGCTTCTAGAATAATTGTGCATACTAGACTCTAAACTACATGCCAAATATGTCATTACATATCATGTGAAAACATATCCCACCACTTATATGTCCATCTTATACAACTGTCCACATACTACAATGGGTGATCAATGGGGAGAATGCAACAGCACCAGGAGCTGACACAATATTACACCCCTTTTTATTCCTCCAACTAAGCTCACTGAACTGAGACAGGCACCCCAAACCCCTTCCTACTCCTCCATCCAAGCAATGCCAGTTAAATCCCCATCTAGTGAGCTCCTGTAATACTAACTAAAATCCTAATCCCCTGCACCTATATATCTCCCTCTTTTCTGCTATCTTCCTTTCTCCTATCCCCCCAGTAAATATCCACATCCCCACTGGTTCTCCCAATCTCTTTGCTGTGTTCTCTTCTCTTCCTTCATTACAGCTTCACTTGTCCACCTTATCCAAATGTAGTGCCTCTAAGCATTACCAGTGCCTTGCAGTCATTCTCTTTACCATGCCTGTGGCCATCTGAATCTCTGCCATTATGATCCTGTCCCACCTCAACTTCATCACTGACGCCAAAATTCCAGAATAACCAGTTGAGCTCTCATCATACTCCACAAGCTTCCTCTCACTTCCTCCCATGAGCTCTGCTGAAAGCCGTCCTCACAACCTGCACACACTTACTGCTCTTTCACATATGTTTATAATCTAAACATAACTCTTCACATCTCCATTATTTGTTTTCCTGAGGCTTTTCTTTATCCCTAACCTTCGCAGAACTTCTGCAATATAGCTACAGCAACTTCCTGTGAACTCAAAAACTGGTCCTATCTTTTTTTCGGAGTGTCCAAAACCTGTCAGTATTATTCTGGCAGATCAGATTATTTACCCATCTCTGTTTCAACTAGGCAGATTCTCTACTGTTTCATTTTCCATCAAGTTCCTGAGTATATTCTCGGTTCCTCTTTTCTCTGGTTCCTATCATTCTATCTTGTTGCTGTACTTGGAAACATTCATTCCTGCATCATGCATTAAGCCAACTTTTCCATCCTCCATAAATCATCCTGAATGCTAACCACTCATCTCCCCTGCAAATACTTAAGCCATGCTTGCTGAAAACTGATCAACCTCCTTTTCTTATCTTAATCTACTAGGTGCCTTCCACAGTAGCAGCCTACCTAGACAACACTTACCCCTTTTCAGGACTTTAATCTGTTTCCTCAATATTAAAAACAAATCCTTATCTACCTCCTTCTCCAGGAAGCTAACCAATTAGAGCTTCATTTTCTCTTCCCATTGCACCCATCTAATACCTCCACCTTTCAACCCCAAAGCCTTACATCCACTTACTCTGAGTTAGTTTTTACCCTGGGCCCTGCTGAGCATCAAGCACCCCCTTCTCCAAAAAGACTTGAGCCTATTCATTCCATCATTGTGGGGTTCCACCTAAAACTGCAGAACTGAGACCCACGAGGGAGGTTTGTGCCTTGCCAGCATTTTAGCTTATTGGCCCTAACCTCACCGCCCCAGTAGGGGGGATGTGCATCGTATATAACCGCAGAGGACCATAATGACTTTGTCATTTGGATGCACATTTCTGTACACCAGCTTTGAAGGTAAGCACCAAGTACCCACCCCCTAGGTTGTTGATTTACATTGCTAACCCTCCACCAGTTGACTACAGCACTGTGTGACCTGCTTCGCCCCACCCTCCC
Source organism: Protopterus annectens (assembly GCF_019279795.1). Lineage (NCBI taxonomy): Eukaryota > Metazoa > Chordata > Ceratodontiformes > Protopteridae > Protopterus > Protopterus annectens. Next base: position 1,107,141,660 of record NC_056730.1, read on the forward strand.
CGCAAGGATAGAAACATCTACCCTTCCAAGTCAAATCGATCAGATGTTCAAGCTGATGTTCAAACTCAGGTTACCTGGGCTGTACACAGGCCTTTATCCCACTATGTCACTGGAGCTGGCAGAAAGCCTTTGATCAATGTTCAAGGTATTTTATACCTTCTGAAACTGGGAAGCTCCCAACCTCTCAGGGCACTTTATTGACCTAAGCCTACTCTTACTAATGTTATTTTTCTTTCTGCCTGATTCTTTCTGCCTGAAACAAGAGGTTTACAAATTCCCTGAACCTATATGATATGTGTATCCTGAGGTCTTGTATCCACATGCTGCACCAGATATGACAGCGAGCAGCACTGCCCTAATAACTGATGCCCAATCGCCAAAGACCTAACTCTGCCAGATCAACTATTTATCTGTTTTCCTATCTTTTGCCCACAGTTTTACCCATTTCCTTTCCTCTGTCTCCTCAAATGTTGGATACACCTTAATCCCTAATCATTTGTCCCCACTCCCAACAAGGGCAATTCAACTTTCCTATCCTCCTGAACCACCAACCCTAATAGAATAACCAGAGAATTTTTGCATGGAATTAGGACTCACTTTCCTCCCAATCTGATTAAAATATGTAGAATGCCTAGAAGCAATCCATGCACTTCCTCGAGCAGTAGCATACAGTCATTTAGTTATTTATTGTTTTTGTTTACTGGGTGAGTGCGTGCAGCACCCCTTTTCAGTGGAGGCACGGGGAGAAAAGCTACACATACAATCTTCGATACAGAACATTACAATTAAAAGAATGCTTCACAGCTTACAATCACAGTAATAACATTACAGAGACTATACATACTAAAATATTGGAAGTTACAAAAGAATTCAGCAACAATTACTGGAGAAATCCATATTTGAGTAGTAAGATAAATCATGTTTGTTGGATACTTTGTTTCCTCATATATGTTGGCTTATCACCTTATGTAGCAATATATGTGGACTCAAAGTTATTGTTACTCTGTCTGATACTGTAGCTTCTCATAGAAAAGATTTATATTTTTTTATATTTTAACAATCACTCTCTTAGCTGATGTGACCTCAGCATGACAATAAAAAAGTAATATGGAATGTGTTTAGTGTAGTCATGCCTTGCCTTATGCATAGATGAAATAGGCAGCCACCTAGGGTGTTACTCAGCAAGGGGTGAGGGGTAGTCTTATGATTTTTTTCTAATTTCAGTGAGCAAAAGCACCAGACAATTTTAGTCAGTGAAGAGAGAGACAGAAAGTGATAGAAAAAATATAGAAAAGAGCCCCTTTTGAAAGACCTTAGTATATTTTTTCACTTTTCTTTCTATCAAACATCATATGCATATACTGGTGGTTGTCTTTTGGGGAAGGGGAAGAAGACATGTTGTTTATATAAATATATGAGAGCAACAGGTTGAAATATTTTTTTTTCAGTTTTGTCCCTGTCTGACATCAGAGGTATATAGACATTGACTGCCTTTTGGGGTGAGGGTGAGGTGAAGAGTCACACTGTACGACTCAGACTGTACAGTTGCTAGATTTTATTATTACTGTAGAATGTAGACATTTTTTTACTGTAGAATGCTACATAAAGCTGTATGACTTCTTTGCTTTGTATATGTATATGCTAATATGTTTGTCATTGTTACTGGAGCTTTTCTCCCCTGGCCAACACTGAAAACAGGCTCTTTTTAGGCCTAGTGAATTTCCCCGGTCATCAAACTGAAATAAATAAATATAATAATGTATATGTAAGAGAGCCACAACTTGAAATATATGACTGTGGCCATTTATGCCTTCATTTTCATCTGAATCTAACATCCAAGGGGGATACACAGCACCAGATGGTGATATAGAGAATGTGAATATCTTTTTTGAGGGAATAGGGAGGAGATGGGGAGGCAGGTACTACTGTCAGATGTGATTTATGTATCCTTACAAGCATTTGTTGTCAGATGTGATTTATGTATCTGTACAAGCGTTTGTCTTTTCAGTTTATTGTGAACGGGCTTTGAACATTAAGCACTGGATACTTATTTCTTCCTTGGAAAAAAAAGACAATGTTTTTTCTTAAAATTTTTGTTCAGGTCAATTTTGGATGAAAAGTTTGGAAATGCAACTCACAGCATCTAGAACCCCATAGATTACGGTGCCTTAGCAGCCCCCAGGCCTGCAGTTTAATAGAGTAATTTACTACAGAGTTGTGCATTTGAGTTATGCTCAGTTAGGGTTTCTTGAAAGAATGCAGGAAGGAACGAAGTTGAAGAATAAAACTGAAGTTTTCTCCTTAGTCACGATTTTTGTTCAGGCTATCACTGGATGAAAAAGATTGCTTAAAAACTTCTATAATGTAATTCAAAGCATCTAGAACTTCTTTGACCTAGTGGCCCCCAGCCCCCCAGATTAAATCAGTAATTTCCTCCACAGCATACCTTCTTAAATGCCCAGATTTTCACCTCATATTTTTGTCTGTTTCTCATAAAAATCTGTGGTTTCCTGGCAAATCACTCAGGACTGAAATAATGTCATGCATTCAACTTTCAGATGTCATATGCTTCATAAAATTAATGTTAACACAAATCCTGTTACTCTAGCAGCGTTCTAAGCTTGTAGGAGAAAATTTAAAATCTGTCCCTATTTTGGGCTTATGTCCCCCCATTATTTTAGCCTTTGTCCAGACTTCCTGTGCTCAGAGGTTGAGAGGTATGTTCCACGGTTATTATGGTGCAGTCCTGGTCAGTTAGTGTGTTGAAAGGAAATAGCAAAAAGCAAGGATGAGGAGTAACACTGAATTCCTTTCCTTACTTTGGATTATCATTCTGTCATCACTGGTTGAAAAGTTAAAAAAACAACAACTCTTAAATACACCTTAGAGACTCTAGAACCTCCATGACTTCTTGGGGGGGGGGGGCACAGTAATGAGAGTGTAGTCTTGCCTAGTTAGGATGTGCCAAATGAATGAATAACGGAATACAAGAAAAACATGAAGAGTAAGACAAACAGTGAGAAAAGAAAGGAAAAAGTCATCTGGGTAGTGTGGGTAGGCCAAGATGTGGGAGTGGGACCAGGGAGGCACTGGTGATGTGTGTGTATATGTGTGTGGGGAGGTAGCAGAGGGGCACTATATATGTAGTCTTTTGCCCAGGGCATCAGTGCACCCAAGGCTGGCCCTGAGTATAATATATGCACACTTAAAACATACACACAAATAAGATGAATGGCTGAAAGGCATTAAACATGACATGAATTCAAGAAGTACCTTTACATGTTAAACTTATTAATGAGAATTTTAACTGCCTAGACCATTCAATCCACATCTTTTTGTTCTGTGTATATCTGTTACTTAAAATCCATAAAAAAGACGACTTCTAACTAGAGCTGTCACCTACCCCTAAGAAGGTCACTGGATGATGGTGTAACACTCTCTAGACCAAGGTTCAAAACTGCACTAGGTGAAAGTGACTTCTCAAATACAGACCTACCCATACAGAATAAACTTCCAAGTGAAGTGAATTCTAATCAAACTCTAAAAGCTTTCAAAGTTGGTGCTATAGATTACTTATGTAAAGTGACATATTGTACTTGGTTTCTTGAGCCAGGTTAACAGACTGTAATTTAAGTAATCCTTTATTGTTCACCAATTATATTACGGTACTATTTATACAATTACTAATGAGCTATTTTGATTTAATGATGCATTGCTAGTGTGAGTTATTCATAGGTTCATAGAGTAGTACTAAGCTAACTGCTATTGTGAGCCATTTTAAGCCTAGCCAATTATCCCTTGTGAGGCTCAAACCCTGCACCTTGTGTTTGTAAGGCAAACACCTTAACCATTAGGTCACCCTCATGTAATTAATAATGTTCCAGCATTGTTGCTACTAATTATTTATTTGCCAGTTATGTATTGCTGTTGGGCCAAGACTGAAAAGGGCCAGTAGAACAGCTCAACCACAAAACTTGAAACA